>NC_057812.1:66660550-66953521 GCF_018294505.1 Triticum aestivum | reverse complement strand
ATTTCAGATTAATCACCCCCTGCCTACAAAATATATTAATCACCCCATAAAATGTGCAAACCTGGATCAATTAGCCCCCAAGGTGGTTCTAGAGTCAATTTTAGTGGTGCTGACTGGACTAGCTAACTTGGCAAAAACGGTACTGAGACAATAATTTTCATAAATTCCCCATCTACAGATCGACACCAATGGCCACGGATTAGGCGTCGTGCTAGCTCTCAGCTACACAGTGGGCATTAGTAGTCTCAGGATCGTGTCCCCACGATCCGTCGGGACTAGCTAGGGATGCAGGTGTTGACGCCTCCTACTGCGAAGTTGTGGACCCAGATCCAGAGACTGATGCCGGGCTAGGAGTGCAAGGAAGGCCTTCTACACCTCCTGTTGTGGTTGGCGCGTCATCAAGTGGTAGGGTGGCGATGTCTTGGGGCAGGGATGCCGGGGTGGTGGCCCCGGATGGTGGTCCCCATGATTGGCTCTCCGGCAGGCATCATGGTGGCGGTGGTGGCTTTACTCTTTTGGTTGTGTGGGCGGCGAGGGGTGTAGCGGCTGGTGGCTCGGGCGCGTTTCATGTCATTGGCATAGGCCTTGTCCAGATCCGGATATAGGAGTTGGAACTCTCTACGAATGGCTTGGCATCATCGTGATGGCATAGATGAGCTGTCAAGCGAAAGCTTCGTGCTTTGGTGCCGACGATGACAATACCCAGCGGGCGCCACTATCTTCTTGAAGACGTTGTTTTGGTTCTCCTTTCTGTGTCAAGGCTGGCGAAGACCCATGTCCGCTACGGACTCGACAGCGGCTACGCTCGGCGCCGTTCTCTCTCTTGGGATTTTTTTCATGGAGACTAGGTGTGCTAGGCGTGGTGTGGCGTTGTACTCTGACTTTCCCGTGTTCTCTTCCCCATGTTTTTTTCCGGTATAATCATGCACCCGATGTCCCAAGATCTACTGTGTTAGAGAGTTATCTTTTCACTTTATATCATTCGACCATGTACTTTGGTGGCGCGAGCCTGTTTCGAGATCAAAAGGACCCAGGTAGAGAATCTGCGTCGATCCACTAGCCACTAGCGGCTACCACCAACCCAGCCCGGGCCGCGTATGACCGAGCACGAGTAGTACTGGCTTGTTCAAACGCACATGACCAGTCAACACCATATCTTTAATAATAAAAAGGGAGACGAACCCCGACTGCCCAGCTAACAGGTCAACGCCCCATCCTTCAAATCTTCAATATACAAATGCCACTCTACGGCCTCCTATGTGTATATATGGGCCATGTCCGACACGGCAGCACAAACACAACAACAACCCCATCCCGGGCAAAGCATCAGCCTTCCATCTCCTGTGCTTTGCATTCCTCCGTCCAACTCCAACCGCAACCAATGGCTGCCATGAAGATCACTCTCCTTGCCGTGGCGGCGGCGGTAGTCTTGCTAGGCACCGCGTCGGTGGCGACCTACAGGGTCGGCGAGCCGAGCAGCGTGTGGGGCATCAACACCGACTACGTCAAGTATGTGGCTGACGGTGTCCTGAACTAGGAGGTACTCACCACGTTGTCTTCCAACCAGCTGGATCGGGCCGAGGACCCCCATGGCGGTTCACTTATGGGCCATTTCGGACAGACTATGCCGCATACAAGAAGGATTTCACAAGATTTGGTGCCCAAGACAAGGACTCCTCTAAACCCTAGGCCTCTGGTGTGTTATATAAACCGAGGCCAGGCTAATCAATAGACAATCTAATATTTGTTAGAACAATCTCGTGGTAGATACATGTACTATGTACTACACCCCATATGAATACAATCAAAAGCAGGACGTAGGGTTTTATCTCCATCAAGAGGGTCCGAACCTGGGTAAAATCATGTGTTCATGTTACCATCGCTCCAAGACGCCTAATTTAGGACTCCTACTACGAGATATGCCGGATATATAACTGACATTGGTGCTTTTATTGAGAGCCTGCTGGCAGTCGCCACGGTGCGATGGGAATTCTGATCATTTCCGACGTCGAGCTTTATCGTCGATGTCGGCATCTTTGTCGCCGGCTCGACTGGTCACCTCAGCTGGACCGAGGACCACGCTCCACGTCAGATCATCAAGATCAGGCAGATACTTTCATCATTATCGGCTCAAATCTCAACCGAGACCATGAAAAACTCATCCATGGAGCCTCGGGGCTCATTGTCAACATTGCCCTTGTGCGATCGCACAGTTTTTTCTGTACAACAGACTTGTTTTCGCTGTCACCGTCTTCTCAGAAGTCGATTTGATGAACCCTTTGGTGGAATTGTGCAGAATTGAGTATACAACAACCCTGTAAAATTTTGTCGCCTTTCGATGGAGGAATCTCCGGCGATCTATGATATACCAGAGGCCTGTCGAGTCTGGACGGGAATCTGGACGAGTTTAGGCCGTGGTCTCCAGGGCCGAGCTCGGAGGTTATTTGGAAGATCCAACCATTCATATTCTGCGGAATTTCCATATCTACCACCTCTCAAAATTTCAGCTCGATCCTACCGTTCAAACTCCAGCAACCTTCCGATTAGTGCATCCTTTTCGGATCTGTTTTCTGCGCGAATACGAATCTGACTTGAGTTCATCTTTTTTCATCAACGGGATATTGGATAAACTTTTTGGAAGAATCTCTTTCTAGGGTATTGTGTTTTGTTTCCGAACACATGCTCATAAATTTTACTCATTTTCAGAGGTAATCTTCACCGTCGTGCCGGTGTCAAACCAGCCCTTGTTCCACGTATGCCGACCTGCGCTAGACAAATCGTCGTTTCATCGAGCCGAGCCTAACCTTATCGGATCATCAGCTCAGTAAGCCGAACAAGAGTTCGGCATCGCGAAGGCTAAACCATCACCAACACCATCGCCCCACGGATTGCATGGGTCAGGCGCGCCGACATCGCCGTTCGGTCACTTCATCAATCCGGCATTGACCGCGTCACAAGTTATGACCAGCATCAGCATGGTTGAGCCGTAGCTTCTTCAAACTGATGTCTGTCACGCCGAACCGCTTCAACACCTTGGCTGGCACGGCGGCTGCAACGTCACCTTACCAACCTGCTCCGTCACCTCGGCTGGACCGGGAGCTTCGCTGTGGCACCCCGGCTTAGAGCGACCGGTTTACCATACATTGCCAGCCCAGAGACCATGTCTTCTGGCAACGCACAACATCTTGGTACAGAATAACAACCGCTTTATTGATGCTAGCGGAAGAGAATTACATTATAACAGCTGTCGAGGCCAAGCGGCACACTCGGTGCGGCTGAACAATATGTACATTATTTAGTGAACATAAATGGGCCTCGATACGAACAACTACGTGGCAGCGGAATAACGTCGTGGCGGAAGCTCCATATCACAGGGACACCGATGTGGACACGATCTAGACTCGGACAGCGCTCTCCTCCAATGACACTTTTCTGAAATCTGGCATGACACGCCACGTCAGTACATTGAATGTACTTGCAAACTCACAACAAGCATTATCATAATGACAAACAATATCATGATATTTAATCAATTATTAAAAGTGCAACACTATATGCCAACATGTTGTGCTCATGCTCGAACGTCCCTCGGGACAGCTTACCAACCGTGATCATCTCTGGATCACAAACACACCACCAAAGTGGTCAGATCACAAACACACCACCAAAGTGGTCAGAACACACCACCAAAGTGGTCTTTCTCAAGAACAACTCGTGATCCTTACGACGATCACAACCACGACCATCATTTGGTCCCAAATGCCTCTATGGCCTTTCTGCCATCCATCAACAATGCAAAGTTCATCACTTAGTGTGCAATTTTTATTAAACGTTGACTCATGGTGGGACCTACTACGAGGTGTCCGTAACCGTGGACTCGGCTATCGATAGATTACACACTCTGCAGAGGTAGCACACTGTACCCACACAACGGAACCCATGGCCTCGCACTCCCATTCGGGTGGACCAACGGCATCCCGACAAAACCCCTCCATTGCCACAACACTCTCCCGGCCACTCGGACCCAAATTCCCAACCGGGCTGGTCCTGGGTGGCCCCGTGTCTACCAAAGACACCCCGACCACCATCGTGGTCAAAACACTCCCACTCGGGGACATCCCCACTCGGGGACTCGGTACCATAATCTCATCAACGAGCACACAAGATTATGTCTGCTCATCGGGCCAGGGCAAGCACGACATAACCTTCCCTAGATGGAGGCACCGACCAGAGGCCGTGTCAATGGACCGAATCAAGGCCTTCCCACAAAGGCAAATGTGGTTGCACTGGAAAGAAACTCGATTCAGTGGCACCATGACCCAGTCAACGATATATTCAAGTTGAGTTATATTCAGGTTTAAAAAAAATGACCGGTGTCATAGCATGCCATGAAATGCAAAATAACACATGCATCATATAATGATAAAAATGACCGATGTCATCCTTATACACACCAAGCATAACGTCAACAACTCAATTTACTCTACTTGCTCAAATGACTCACAACTTAACCAAAATATTTTGCCACAAGTTTATTAACTTCTTACGCAAGAAAGTAACTTTGATAAACTTCTCATATGCTTGTCAAAAAGATTTCATTGTCAACAACTCTTACTTTCTTTATCACTAAGTTGGGTTCAAACATTCTGCAAGACAAATAATATGATTAAACAAGTATTTAACAGAACATTTTCTAACAAGTTTTTATCAATCTAAGAGGGCAAAAACATAGCTTTAAATAATTGCTAACATACCTAACAAAATTATTTCTAACATCACCTCAAATAAATCTTAACTTGCTTTATCCACTAAACTAGTTTCAACCATTATGTAACTCAAGCATAACAACTAACCAATATTTAACAGAATATAAATAACTCCATAATCATTTAAATGCATGGATTAATCCTTTCATTCAAGTAAGATAATCACAAATATTGAAATGACACCATGAAAATGTTGCTGTGGCTTGCCTTAGTGCAGATGAGGTTCACAAGCCTCCTGGTGATCCTCAAGACAAGCTTCACCTTCTGAAAATGGTTTTAAACACAACAAGAAAATATCAAGAACACTTTTGAAAATCACCAGAAATTCTAGACAGCTTAGAAAAATCTCATCTTAGGTGAGCTGCTAGATTTCTTATCAAAGAACACAATGCAAAAATAATCAATTCATTTGGACTTATGGTTGAAGAGTTATGACTGTTTGAAGTGTTCTGTAAATTCAAATGAATTTGAAATAGACTGGGGGGGTGACATCGAAGGCGTAAAGCCCAGGGGCGCCACCACTCGTACCGCTTCACGCACGTACTGAGTGGCTGACTAGTGGGCCCCGCTAGTCAGGTGGGGAAAGAGAGAGAGGGAAACAGAGGGGGCCGCGGCTTCACCGGAGCTCCCGCCGGCGGCGAGGGCTCCTTGGCCCAAACGAGAGGGAGGGATGGCGGGAGGGGGTTGAGGTGCACCTGCCCGTACCCGTAGGTTAGCTAGGGGCAGTCGGACGGTGTCGGAATCAACCTCGCAAGCGGAGTCAGAACATGGAGGTCGCCGGAGTTGAGGAAGATGGCGAGTAGAGGTCACTCCAGGGGCTCCAAGCGGGCGGGACAGCCTCACCGGAGAGAGGCGGAGGCCCTGGAAAGGTCGCCCAGGCCTGGAAGGAGCTGGAGCTACCGTAGCGACCAGAGGGTATCGCGGGTGAGCTCGAGCTCGAGTACAGCGGCCCGAGGCCTGCCCTGCCGGGCTTTGACTTCCTACTCGATCGTGGGGTGTGAGTGTTGGCTGGTGCTCGAGGAGGCCGGGGAGGGCTCTATATATAGGCGAGCGGCGAGGGTGCTTCGGGCTCCGCTGGTGGACACCTGTCCACGGCGCCCGGCGACGAGCGGCGTCAGTGAGAGGGGGGGAAGGCGACGGAGGTCATGCGACCACTGTGGGCAGGCGAAGACGAGCACAAGATCAAGATGGTGGCGACGAGCACAGTGCGCTCCGCACTGTTGGGCTGGCCGGACCTTGCCCGTGCTCGCTGCGGTGAGCTTCGGCGTCGGCGAGCGCCAGGAGGAGTTAAGAGCATTGAGATGATGATGGTGGCGAGGTTTGGCATGGTTAGGCAGGCAGGGAAGCGAGCACGCAAGCAACAGAGGCTCGGGCACGTCGCAGAGCGCGTCGACTGCATGCCAGCACGCCTGGACGAACGCGGTCACGGCATGAACTATGACATCAGGTCGGTCTAAGCAAAAACTCAATGTCTGGCATGTTGTTCGTGGTAGTTTTGAGTGGTACCATGATTTGGTTTGGATCCAGGTGCAGTAGAGAAGTTTTCACACACCAAGTAAGTTTCTGGTCAGTAACTTTGTGATGTTACTGTGGTCAAATGGCTTGGAGTTTGAAACTGTGCTTTGGAGGCTAGTGATAAGTTACTAAGGTAAAGATGCACAAGAAATTTCAGGTCAAATGGAGTAAGTAAAATGGTAGTTGCTGTAGAAACCACCATTTCTGTCCAGAATAGAAAAGATTTTCTGTAGCAAAGATCTTCCAAAAAGTGATGAAATATTTTTGCTCAGGAAGGCGCACTAGGGTTCACAGAATATTTGTGAGTTATCTCAGATTTTTTTGAGCCATAAAAATTGGGGTTGCTTTGAAGCAAACAGATCTGGCTTAGGGTTTTAGAGAGAAAATGAATATTTTTCTTTTAAGAAAAATATTCCAAATATTATTTTTGGGGTGGGTCAGAAGTGAAATAATGATTTAGGAGGGAAGTGAAGCATTTGGGTGAAAGCCAAGGATGCCCAAGTGTTGAAGTCCATATGAAAAGATTCAGAAACTCCAAGTTTCAAAAAATTTCAAATGAAAATCAAGCAAATAAGAAGGGGCAAAACCCAGGCTGTCACAAACCTCCCCCACTTAGAATGAATCTTGGAGTAAATGAGGATGTCATCGATGAAGACTACCACGAATTTGTCGAGGAAGTCCATAAATACTTTGTTCATCATATGCATGAAGAAAGCAGGGGCATTGGCGAGACCAAAGGACATCACGGTATATTCGTAAAGACCGTACCGAGTAGTGAATGCGGTCTTAGGAATATCTTCTTTTTTAATCTTGAGCTGATGATATCCGGTTCGTAAATCGATTTTAGAGAATACCTTAGCCCTAGTGAGCTAATCAAACAGATCATCAATCCTTGGCAGCGCGTATTTATTTTTGATGGTGACCTCATTTAGCTGGCGGTAATCTATGCACATACGGAGACTACCATCCTTTTTGCCCACGAAAATTGCAGGTGATCCCCACGGTGAAGAGCTGGGACGAATATAACCTTTCTGGAGTAATTCATCAAGTTGTTTCTTTAGCTCCACTAATTCTGGTGAGGGCATTCGGTAATACTTCTTGTATAATGGTGCGGTTCCGGGCACAAGATCTATGGCAAACTCTAGTTCCCGATCTGGTGGCATGCCTGGCAGTTCTTCTGGAAACACATCAGGGTACTCACTGACCACAGGAATAAATTCCAATTCAACCACAGCAGTGCACACTAATTCTGGCTTGGGTATATTCTTGCAAGCATAGAATTTTATGAGCTGCCCACCCAGACTGGTTAGATTGACTTCTCGGGTTGCGCAGTTTATGCAAACTCGATATTTGGTCAACCAATTCATACCCAATATAATATCCAACTTTTCAGACTCAATGATTATCAGAGATGTTGGAAAACAGACCCCGTTGATATTGATCTCCAGTTCACGGCAGACCAGATTGCTCTTTATTATAGATCCCGGGGTTTGTACCAGCATATTTTTGCCCAAAATTGTGCAAGGAAAATTGTTTTGGGCGGCAAAACTCCAAGAAATAAAAGAATGGGAAGCCCTAGAGTCAAATAAAATTATGGCAGGTATGTCATTAACAGAAAACATACTAATAACGACTTCTGGCTTCTCTTGGGCTTCATCGGCAGAGATATGATGCACGTGCCCAGTGAAGTTTTGCTGGTTGGACCGTGACTCCATAAAATTGACTTGCGGCCGGCTTAGGGCATTCGTCTTGTTGTTCTTGGGGCACTGCTTTGCATAATGTCTATGCTGCCCGCAAATGAAACAAGAATTATTGCGCTGACGCTCCTCAAGCATTGGATTGGTCACAATATTCTTGACTTGGGTAGTGGTCTTGTTAACATTCTGTTGCCAATTTGGCATGTATTCCACCTGAGTCTGCTGCCAGGTACGAGCCTTTTGCACAGGTGGCCCATCCTTCTTTGACTCAAACTTGCGCTTGTTGTCGTTAGCAGGCCTATTATCGGATATCAGCTTGTGCTCCCGTTCAGCAATGAATGCCTTGTCCACCAGGGTTTGGAAATCCGTGAAATCAAACATACTGAGAGCACACCGAAGTTGCGGATTTAAGCCTGCAAGAAATCTGTCAACCTTCCTTTCTTCGGTGGCCACGTCATACAGAGAGTAACGAGCCACATGATTGAATTTTTGCAGATATTCAAACACAGACTGATTTCCTTGGACGAGTGCGAGAAATTCACGCTGCTTGGTCTTCATAACTCCAGTAGGGATGTGGTATTTTCGGAACTTATCCTTAAATCTCTCCCAGGTGATTTCCTCATCACTCGGCCACATGGCCTTGGTATTTCCCCACCATATGGCAGTTGCGCCTTCAAGGTAATGAGTTACAAATGGAACTTTATCATTTCCTTCAGTACGGGCAATCTCAAGCTTTTTCTCCATTGTATGCAACCAATCGTCAGCATCCAACGGGTCAACATCCCGACTAAAACTAGGTGGACTGGTCCTCTAAAAATCTGACAGCTTTGAATGATGACCATTCTGATTTCCATTCTGTCCAACCATAGCTCGAACACTTCTCAATATATCAATCAGATCATTGTTTCTTTTCTCTTCAAACATACGCAGAATTTGCTCGGTGGAGGGAGGATCATGCGGTGGAGGTGGTGGCTGAACGTACGGCTCGGGAGACTGTCCTGCCTGTCGTGCGCAACGACGAACAGGAATTCCCTCACGAACGTTGCTACTGCTGCCTCCCCGCGTCATCCTATTGTGAATTTTTCCCAAGGCAACACAATCGAGATGAGAAACACCCAAAATAAAATTGTGGAAAAGCCAGCGACAAATCCCGGAAGAAAGCAGAAAAAGCGAAAAATACGGCGAATAAAGTCTCAACATAATTATACATAGACTCATACATGAAAAGTAAACAACATGACTGGTTCACTACTCTCGTACAGGCAACAAAACATCATGACTACATCCATACATCATCCAGACAACTGCAAATACTCGAAGATACTACTGCTCTGCTGGTGCTGCGGCGTCCTCCCCTGAAGTGGTCTCGGATCCCGAACTGACGTGGTTAACGGAAACCTCCGGGTTTAAGGTAACACGACGGTGCTGCCTCTAGGGCTCTCCCTCAAGGGCAGGGTTAGGATGAAGCATCGGGGCTACAGGGGTAGCGAGAAGTGAGACCCACTTGGCAGAAGTACTAAGAGGGTTCGCGGCCGAAACACCTGTGCTACTCGGGGGAGTAACCGGCGAAATAGGGGAGCTAGAACTGACTGGGACATAAGGGGTAAATCCCAGCGAAGACGGAGTAGTGGCGGATCTAGCAGTGACCAAAGCAGTGGCTAAAGCAGTACGAGTACGAGTCAGCTCTCGAGCCAGCTCGTGGATCATGAGATAGCTCGCAGTGATATAACGAGCAAGGTGGCTAGCAACGCTATCAGACTCCAGATCAATGAGAGGGAAACGGACACAACCGTTGTCGTGCAGAGATGGGTAGTAGTAAAAACCTGGGTGGTTCTGCATTCGGACCTCGTTGTAACGAAGCTCGACAAGGACCTCGAATGCAGCAAACTGGACAGCCTGAGAAGCGGTGGAGGCATAACCACTCCGAGAAGTGCGAGTGTAAGAGCTGGAATCGGAACTAGTGCGTAGAGTGACCACTACGTGATACTCATATACTGAATCAGCTAGATGCTCCCGGTACACACGATAGACTAGGTCGTCTCCGAGAGGATACAACCGACACCACACGTTGCAAAGGAGGTGCGGTGACGTGTACGACATCAGCTGCAACTGGCACGGATACGACACCGGAGCCATCTACACCCACAACCATTAGCAGGTTAGCATAAAAAAATTATATATATATATAAACTGAATGCATGCAACTCAATAATCATCACAGATTACTACCGACACTCAACTAAAACTCGTATCTAGCGCGTCGTAGCCTAGCATGGCCTACAGTCAGCGTGGCTTTGATACCAAGCGTTGTGGCACCCCGGCTCAGAGCGACCGGTTTAGCATACATTGCCAACCCAGAGACCATGTCTTCTGGCAACGCACAACATCTTGGTGCAGAATAACAACCGCTTTATTGATGCTAGCGGAAGAGAATTACATTACAACAGCTGTCGAGGCCAAGTGGCACACTCGGTGCGGCTAAACAATATGTACATTATTTAGTGAACATAAATGGGCCTTGATCCGAACAACTACGTGGCAGCGGAATAACGTCATGGCGGAAGCTCCATATCATAGGGACACCGATGTGGACACGATCTAGACTCGGACAGCGCTCTCCTCCAATGATACTTTAATGAAATCTGGCATGACACGCCAGGTCAGTACATTGAATGTACTTGCAAGCTCACAACAGGCATCATCATAATGACAAACAATATCATGATATTTAATCAATTATTAAAAGTGCAACACTATATGCCAACATGATGTGCTCATGCTCGAACGTCCCTCGGGACAGCTTACCAACCGTGATCATCTCTGGATCACAAACACACCACCAAAGTGGTCAGATCACAAACACACCACCAAAGTGGTCAGAACACACCACCAAAGTGGTCAGAACACACCACCAAAGTGGTCTTTCTCAAGAACAACTCGTGATCCTTACGGCGATCACAACCACGACCATCATTTGGTCCCAAATGCCTCGATGGCCTTTCTGCCATCCATCAACAATGCAAAGTTCATCACTTAGTGTGCAATTTTTATTAAACATTGACTCATGGTGGGACCTACTACGAGGTGTCCGTAACCGTGGACTCGGCTATCGATAGATTACACACTCTGCAGAGGTAGCACACTGTACCCACACCACGGAACCCATGGCCTCACACTCCCATTCGGGTGGACCAACGGCATCCCGACAAAACCCCTCCATTGCCACAGCACTCTCCGGCCACTCTGACCCAAATTCACCAACAGGCTGGTCCTGGGTGGACCCGTGTCTACCAAAGACACCCCGACCACCATCGTGGTCAAAACACTCCCACTCGAGGACACTCCCTCTCGGGGACTCGGTACCATAATCTCATCAACGAGCACGCAAGATTATGTCTGCTCACCGGGCCAGGGCAAGCACGACATAACCTTCCCTAGATGGAGGCACCGAGCCGTGTCAATGGACCGAATCAAGGCCTTCCCACAAAGGCAAATGTGGTTGCACTAGAAAGAAACTATATTCAGCGGCACCATGACCCAAAAACTATATTCAGCGGCACCATGGCCGCGGCTTCGCCAGAGCTCTCGCCGGCAACGAGGGCTCCTTGGCCCAAACGAGAGGGAGGGATGGTAGGAGGGAGTTGAGGCGCACCTGCCCGTACCCGTAGTGTATCTAGGGGCGGTCGGACGGCGTCGGAATCAACCTCGCAAGCGGAGTCAGAACATGGAGGTCGCCGGAGTTGAGGAAGACGGCGAGCAGAGGCCACTCCAGGGGCTCCAAGCGGGCAGGACGGCCTCACCAGAGAGAGGCGGAGGCCCAGGAGGGGTCGCCCAGGCCTAGAAGGAGCTGGAGCCACCGCGGCGACCAGAGGGGATCGTCGGTGAGCTCGAGCTCGGGGACGGTGGCCCGAGGCCTGCCTGGCCGGGCTCCGATTTCCTACTTGATCGTGGGGTGTGTGTGAGTGTTGGCTGGTGCTCGAGGAGGCTGGGGAGGGCTGTATATATAGGCGAGCGGCGAGGGTGCTTCGGGCTCCGCCGGTGGACACCTGTCCACGGTGCCCGACGACGAGCGGCATCAGTGAGAGGGGGAGAAGGCGACGGAGGTCACGCGGCCACTGTGGGCGGGCGGAGACAAGCACATGATCAAGAGGGTGGCGACGAGCACAGTGCGCTCCACACTGTTGGGCTGGCCGAACCTTGCCCGTGCTCGCTGCGGCGAGCTCCGGCGTTGGCGAGCGCCAGGGAGGAGTTAAGAGCATTGAGACGATGATGGTGGCGAGGTTTGGCATGGTTGGGCAGGCGGGGAAGCGAGCACACGAGCAACAGAGGCTCGGGCGTGTCGCAGAGCGCGTTGGCTGCATGCCAGCACGCTTGGACGAACGCGGTCACCGCGTGAACTATGACATCACGTCGATCTAAGCAAAAACTCAATGTCTGGCATGTTGTTCGTGGTAGTTTTGAGTGTTACCACGATTTGGTTTGGATCTAGGTGTAGTAGAGAAGTTTTCACACACCAAGTAAGTTTCTGGTCAGTAACTTTGTGATGTTACTATGGTCAAATGGCTTGGAGTTTGAAACTGTGCTTTGGAGGCTAGTGATAAGTTACTAAGGTAAAGATGCACAAGAAATTTCAGGTCAAATGGAGCAAGTAAAATGGTAGTTGTTGTAGAAACCACCATTTCTGTCCAGAATAGAAAAGATTTTCCATAGCAAAAATAATCCAAAAAGTGATGAAACATTTTTGCTTAGGAAGGTGTCCTAGGGTTCACAGAATATTTGTGAATTATCTCAGATTTTTCTGAGCCATAAAAATTGGGGTTGCTTTGAAGCAAACAGATCTGGCTTAGGGTTTTAGAGAGAAAATGAATATTTTTCTTTTAAGAAAAATATTCCAAAGATTATTTTTGGGGTGGGTCAGAAGTGAAATAATGATTTAGGAGGGAAGTGAAGCACTTGGGTGAAACCAAGGATGCCCAAGTGTTGAAGTCCATATGAAAAGATTCAGAAACTCCAAGTTTTAAAAAAATTCAAATGAAAATCAAGCAAATAAGAAGGGGCAAAACCCAGGCTGTCACATTCGCCATCTCTTCATCAACATACTCCGGAGACTTCGGCGTCATTAGCCAACCAGCTTCGTCACGTTAGCTGGACAGGGGGCTTCGCTTCGTCGCATCCCGGCCGAGCACGCGCACACAACATCAAGCTAGCGCTGGCACTAGTACTATTACTATATGCAAATCCATGAACGCCCGTGTGTGTCTCTTTGGATTGCTCCAACAAATAAACTAGATGATATTATTTCTACTAATTTTTTGCTTGCATGGGCTTATTTTTCCTGAGGAATATTACTTTGGTTTGTTCCATCCTCTGTACACAGAACTGTCAAATGATGGCCGCATTAACGATGGTTGGGTGATGGTTCGGTCAGTTTCCCGTCTGCAATTCGGCGAACGCCACACTGGGAACTAGGACCGCCCTGCGAATTCAGGCTTTGCCATGCCGACGCCCCGCATTGACATTGGCTTCGACGCCAGGCAACATCTCTTTAAAAATTAATTTGCGTAAATTAATTATGCAAGGATTTTTTTATATATTTATATTATTATTTTTTGGACTACACTATTTTACACGTGTAGGCAATCGACTTCGACTGCGTCACGCGGTCACTTCGGCAAGCCGACGTCGTTGTCTCAATCGGCATAAATCCGCTCGCGTGATCACCTTGTTGATCGAATTGCCATACCGACATGTTCGGTTGCCTCTGGGATTCCGACATCACTGAGAGAGCTCTACCCTATCGAGTGTTCGGCACACGGACCATATTTATTTTATTACTCGCTTTGCATAAATTATTAATTATGCAACTATTTTTTTAATTTATTACTATTATCTTCGGCTTGCACTATTTTCTATGCACAGGTAAATGATCCGGGTTGGGCAGCGCTGTCACCTCGGTGTATCGACGTACCATGCCACCTCGGCTGGATCGGTGGCTTCGTCATTGATGACCCACAAGTATAGGGGATCTATCGTAGTCCTATCGATAAGTAAGAGTGTCGAACCCAATGAGGAGAAGAAGGAAATGACAAGCGGTTTTCAGTAAGGTATTCTCCGCAAGCACTCAAATTATCAGTAACAGATAGTTTTGTGATAAGGTAATTCGTAACGGGTAACAAGTAATAAAAGTAAACAAGGTGCAGCAAGGTGGCCCAATCCTTTTTGTAGCAAAGGACAAGCCTGGACAAATCTTATAGAAAGGAAAGCGCTCCCTAGGACACATGGGAATTATCGTCAAGCTAGTTTTCATCATGCTCAAATGGTTCGCGTTCGTTACTTTGATAATTTGATATGTGGGGGGACCGGTGCTTGGGTACTACCCTTTCTTGGACAATCATCTCATTTATGATTAACCCCCTTCACAAGCATCCGCAACTACGACAGAAGAATTAAGGTAAACCTAACCATAGCATGAAACATATGGATCCAAATTAGCCCCTTACGAAGCAACGCATAAACTATAGTTTAAGCTTCTGTCACTCTAGCAACCGATCATCTACTTATTATTTCCCAATGCCTTCCCCTAGGCCCAAACAATGGTGAAGTGTCATGTAGTCGACGTTCACATGACACCACTAGAGGAGAGATAACATACATCTCATCAAAATATCAAATGAATACCAAATTCACATGCCTACTTATAGCAAGACTTCTCCCATGTCTTCAGGAACAAAAATTAATCACAAATCATATTAATGTTCATAATCAGAGGGATATTAATATGCATAAAGGATCTGAACATATAATATTCCACTGAATAAACCAACTAGCATCAACTACAAGGAGTAATCAACACTACTAGCAACCCACAGGTACCAATCTGAGGTTTTGAGACAAAGATCAGATACAAGAGATGAACTAGGGTTTGAGAGGAGATGGTGTTGGTGAATATGTTGATGGAGATTGACCCCCTCCCGATGAGAGGATCGATGATGATGACGGTGGTGATGATTTCCCCCTCTCGGAGGGATGTTTTCCCGGTAGAACAGCTCCGCCGGAGCCCTAGATTGGTTCCGCCTCGAGACGGCGGCGCTTAATCCCGAAAGCTTCCCTCTTATTTTTTCCAGGGCAAAAGACACCTTATACCAGAAGATGGGCATCGGGGGCCTGCCAGGTGGCCCACGAGGCAGGGGGCGCTCCCAGGGGGTAGGGTGCGCCCCCCTCGTGGATAGTGATACGTCTCCAACATATCTATAATTTTTGATTTCTCCATGCTATATTATCTATTGTTTTGGACATTATTGGGCTTTATTATCCATTTTTATATTATTTTTGGGACTAACCTATTAACCGGAGGCCCAGCCAAGAATTGCTGTTTATTGCCTATTTTAGGGTTTCGAAGAAAAGGAATATCAAACGGAGTCCAAACGGAATGAAACCTTCGGGAATGTGATTTTCTCACCGAACATGATCCAGGAGACTTGGACCCTACGTCAAGAAATAAAGGAGGAAGCCACAAGGTAGGGGGGCGCGCCTACCCCCCCAGGCGCGCCCTCCACCCTCGTTGGCCCCCTGTTGCTCCACCGACGTACTCCTTCCTCCTATATATACCTACGTACCCCCAAACGATCAGAGACGGAGCCAAAACCCTAATTCCACCACTGTAACTTTCTGTATCCACGAGATCCCATCTTGGGGCCTGTTCCGGAGCTCTGCCGGAGGGGGCATCCACCACGGAGGGCTTCTACATCAACACCATAGCCTCTCCGATGAAGTGTGAGTAGTTTACCTCAGACCTTCGGGTCCATAGTTATTAGCTAGATGGCTTCTTCTCTCTTTTTGGATCTCAATACAATGTTCTCCCCCTCTCTTGTGGAGATCTATTCGATGTAATTTTCTTTTTGCGGTGTGTTTGTTGAGACCGATGAATTGTGGGTTTATGATCAAGATTATCTATGAACAGTATTTGAATCTTCTCTGAATTCTCTTATGTATGATTGGTTATCTTTGCAAGTCTCTTTGAATTATCAGTTTGGTTTGGCCTACTAGATTGATCTTTCTTGCAATGTGAGAAGTGCTTAGCTTTGGGTTCAATCTTGCGGTGTCCTTTCCCAGTGACAGCAGGGTCAGTAAGGCACATGTTGTATTGTTTCCATCGAGGATAACTAGATGGTTTTTTTATCATAATGCATGAATTTATCCCTCTACATCATGTCATCTTGCTTAAGGTGTTACTCTGTTTTCATGAACTTAATACTCTAGATGCATGCTGGATAGTGGTCGATGGGTGGAGTAATAGTAGTAGATGCAGGCAGGAGTCGGTCTACTTGTCTTGGACGTGATGCCTATATACATGATCATACCTAGATATTCTCATAACTATGCTCAATTCTGTCAATTGCTCAACAGTAATTCGTTCACCCATCGTAAACTACTTATGCTCTTGAGAGAAGCCACTAGTGAAACCTATGGCCCCCGGGTCTATCTTCATCATATTAATCTTCCAATACTTAGTTATTTCCTTTGCTTTTTTATGTTTCTTTTATTTTACTTTGCATCTTTATCACAAAAATACCAAAAATATTATCTTATCATATCTATCAGATCTCACTCTCGTAAGTGACTGTGAAGGGATTGACAACCCCTTATCGCGTTGGTTGCGAGGAGTTATTTGTTTTGTACAGGTACAAGGGACTTGCGTGCAGCCTCCTACTGGATTGATACCTTGGTTCTCAAAAACTGAGGGAAATACTTACGCTACTTTGCTGCATCATCCTTTCCTCTTCAAGGAAATCCAACGCAGTGCTCAAGAGGTAGCAAGAAGATTTCTGGCGCCGTTGCCGGGGAGGTTCGCACAAGTCAAGATTTGACTCCCGACAACGAGCCATTTCTGGTGTCGTTGCTGGGGAGGTTCGCGCAAGTCAAGATTTGACTCCCGACAACGAGCCATTTCTGGCGCCGTTGCCGGGGAGTCTATGCAAAAGTTAACATACCAAGTACCCATCACAACCCTTATCTCCTGCATTACATTATTTGTCATTTGCCTCTCGTTTTCCTCTCCCCCACTTCACCCTTGCCGTTTTATTTGCCCTCTCTTCTTGCGCGCCTTTCTTCCACCATGTCTGAATCAAAAAGGGTTGGGGGTTCTCTCCAGAGTTTTAGTACTTTGGACAACCCTTCTATCCTCGCTAAGCTCATAAATAAGGATACTATGAAAAACATACCGGAGTTATCAATGAGAATCTTAATAATTTTGATGAAGATGATTCTGGAATTTTTCGTTATTTACTTGATGAATCTTTGAAAGATTCTTGGTATAGACTATTAAGGATCATGGCTGGCTATGTGCCTCAATACCAAATTGAAGTTTACTTAAAAATCTTTTATATTGCCCTTCCTTCTTCTTTTAAGCACGCCTTAGATTCTATATTTGAAGAAGGTTTTCTTGAAGGGGATGTCATAGAAACTTATGAAAAAATGAAAACCATATTTGGGAACCCCATGAATGAGAAAGTTGAATCTACATCTCTTTTGCTCTCTTACCAAAACGAATCTATTAAAGAGATAAAGGCTAGCCTAGATACAAATTTCCGTAACATACTTAATCTTTCCTCTACCATTAATAGCCATGTGCTTTATCAAAATAGAAGGATTAATTCTATAGATAGCAAGTTTGCTCTTTTCTTTCCTAAGACCAAAGATGGCAATACCTAGATCTATCCTTGCTTTTTATGCCTAGCTAGGGGCGTTAAACGATAGCGCTTGTTGGGAGGCAACCTAATTTTATTTTCATTCCTTGATTTTTTATCCTGTTTAGTAATAAATAATTTACCTAGACTCTGTTTTGATTGTGTTTTTTGTGTTTAATTAGTGTTTGTTCCAAGTAGAACCGTCGGGAAGACTTGGGGAAAGTCTTGATATCTTGCTGTAAAAAACAGAAACTTTAGCGCTCACGAGAACTGCTGCCATTTTTATTTGGAAAGTGATATTTAGTTAATTCTTTTTTCAGATGATTAATAGATAAATTCCTCACGTACAGCAATTTATTTTAAAATTTTTGGGGTTCCAGATCTTGAGCTAGTTACAGATTACTACAGACTGTTCTGTTTTTGACAGATTCTGTTTTTCATGTGTTGTTTGCTTATTTTGATGAATCTATGGCTAGTAAAATAGTTTATAAACCATAGAGAATTTGGAATACAGTAGGTTTAACACCAATATAAATAAGGAATGATTTCATTACAGTACCTTGAAGTGGTCTTTTGTTTTCTTTCGCTAACGGAGCTCACGAGATTTTCTACTTTAAGTTTTGTGTTGTGAAGTTTTCAAGTTTTGGGTAAAGATTTGATGGATTATGGAACAAGGAGTGGCAAGAGCCTAAGCTTGGGGATGCCCATGGAACCCCCAATATAGTCTAAGGACACCTAAAAGCCAAAGCTTGGGGATGCCCCGGAAGGCATCCCCTCTTTCGTCTACTTCCATCGGTAACTTTACTTGGAGCTATATTTTTATTCACCACATGATATGTGTTTTGCTTGGAGCGTCTTGTGTGATTTGAGTCTTTGCTTTTTAGTTTACCACAACCATCCTTGCTGTACACACCTTTTGAGACAGCCATACATGATTTGGAATTTGTTATAATACTCTATGTGCTTCACTTATATCTTTTGAGTTATATAGTTTTGCTCTAGTACTTCACTTATATCTTTTAGAGCACGGTGGTGGATTTGTTTTATAGAAACTATTGATCTCTCATGCTTCACTTAGATTATTTTGAGAGTCTTAAATAGCATGGTAATTTGCTTAAATAATCCTAATATGCTAGGTATTCAAGATTAGTAAAAAAATTCTTATGAGTGTTTTGAATACTAAGAGAAGTTTGATGCTTGATGATTGTTTTGAGATATGGAGGTAATAATATCAAAGTCGTGTTAGTTGAGTAGTTGTGAATTTGAGAAATGCTTGTGTTGAAGTTTGCAAGTCCCGTAGCATGCACGTATGGTAAATGTTATGTAACAAATTTTAAACATGAGGTGTTGTTTGATTGTCCTCCTTATGAGTGGCGGTCGGGGACGAGCGATGGTCTTTTCCTACCAATCTATCCCCCTAGGAGCATGCACATAGTGCTTGGTTTTTGATGACTTGTAGATTTTTGCAATAAGTATGTGAGTTTTTTATGACTAATGTTGAGTCCATGGATTATACGCACTCTCACCCTTCCATCATTGCTAGCCTCTTCGGTACCGTGCATTGCCCTTTCTCACATTGAGAGTTGGTGCAAACTTCGCTGGTGCATCCAAACCCCGTGATATGATACGCTCTTTCACACATAAACCTCCTTATATCTTCCTCAAAACAGCCACCATACCTACCTATTATGGCATTTCCATAGCCATTCCGTGATATATTGCCATGCAACTTTCCACCATTCCGTTTATCACGACACATTCATCATTGTCATATTGCTTAGCATGATCATTGAGGGAGTCCTGGGTTAGGGGGTCTCCGGACAGCCGGACTATCTCCATTGGCCGGACTGTTAGACTATGAAGATACAAGATTGAAGACTTCGTCTCGTGTCCGGATGGGACTCTACTTGGCGTGGAAGGCAAGCTAAGCAATACGGATATGGATATCTCCTCCTTTGTAACCGACCTTGTGTAACCCTAACCCTCTTTGGTGTCTATATAAACCGAAGGGTTTTAGTCCGTAGGACAACAACCATAACATACAATCATACCATAGGCTAGCTTCTAGGGTTTAGCCTCCCTGGTCTCGTGGTAGATCTACTCTTGTACTACCCATATCATCAATATCAATCAAGCAGGACGTAGGATTTTACCTCCATCAAGAGGGCCTGAACCTGGGTAAAACATCATGTCCCCTGCCTCCTGTTACCATCCGGCCTAGAGGCACAGTTCGAGATCCCCTACCCGAGATCCGCCGGTTTTGACACCGACATTGGTGCTTTCATTGAGAGTTCCTCTGTGTCGTCGCCGTTAGGCTTGATGGCTCCTACTATCATCGATAGCGATGCGGTCCAGGGCGAGACTTTTCTCCCCGGACAGATCTTCGTATTCGGCGGCTTTGCACTGCGGGCTAATTCGCTTGGCCATCTGGAGCAGATTGAAAGCTACGCCGGTGGCCATCAGGTCAGATTTGGAAGTTTGAACTAGACGGCCAACATCTGCAGAGACTTGATCTTCAACGGATTCGAGCCACAGCCGGGCGCGCCGCACTGTCACCATGGGTATGACCTAGCTCTGCCGCTGAATAGTAGCCCAGAGGCCACGCCCGCATCAGCTCCGACCCTTAGCTTGGAGCCAACTGTGCCAATCGAGGACGGGTGGTTAGACACCGCCTCAGGGGCTGCAGTCTCAACGGCGATCGAGCCAAACACCAGCCTAACCCTCTGCGCAGCCCGTGACTCCGAGGTGCCGGACTCTTTTTCGGACTTCGAACCGCCCGCGCCCCCGCCGATCGAATCCGATTGGGCGCCGATCATGGAATTCACCGCCGCGAATATCTTTAGCACTCACCCTTCGGCGACATTCTGAATTCACTAAAATCTCTCTCTTTGTCAGGAGAGCCCTGGCCGGACTATGGCCAACAGGATTGGGATGCGGACGACGAAGAAATTCGACGCCCACCCACCACCCACTTCGTAGCCACTGTCGATGATTTAACCGACATGCTCGACTTCGACTCCGAAGACATCGACAGTATGGAGGACGATGTAGGAGATGAACATGAACCAGCGCCTATAGGGCACTGGAAAGCCACCTCGTCATATGACATATACATGGTGGATACACCCAACGAAGGCAATGGCGACGAGATAGCGGAGGATGACCCCTCTAAGAAGCAACCCAAGCGCCGACGTCAGCGGCGCCGCTCTAAGTCTCGCCAAAGCAAAAGTGGTGATACCGACACAGGAGATAATAACACTCCGGATAGTGCCAAAGACAACAACAATCCCCTCCAGCAAGATTTAGAGCCGGAGGATGAAGGAGCCAGCTCTCCTGAGAGAGCGGCAGACGGAGAGGAGGAGGATGACAATTACATGCCCCCCTTCGAAGACGAGGCAAGCCTCGGCGACGATAAATTCGCCGTACTAGAGGATCCTGTCGAACAAGAGCGCTTCAAGCGCTGGCTTATGGCCACGGCAAATAGCCTGAAGAAAAAGCAGCAGCAGCTTCAAGCTGATCAAGATCTGCTAGCTGACAGATGGACTGAAGTCCTCATGACCGAGGAATATAAACTCGAGCGCCCCTCCAAGAATTACCCAAAGTGCAGGTTACTACCCCGATCGGAGGAAGAAGCGTATGATATGGCTGATCGGCCACCTCGTGGCCGCGATAGAGAGGCATTCCAGCCAAAAGCTCAGCCTCCACCCAGCTGAGGGAGTCCTGGATTAGGGGGTGTCCGGATGGCCGGACTATACCTTCAGCCGGACTCCTGGACTATGAAGATACAAGATTGAGGACTTCGTCCCGTGTCCGGGAGGGACTTTCCTTGGCATGGAAGGCAAGCTTGGCGATACGGATATGTAGATCTCCTACTATTGTAACCGACTTTGTGTAACCCTAGCCCTTTCCGGTGTCTATATAAACCAGAGGGTTTTAGTCCGTAGGACAATATACAGAACAACAATCATACCATAGGCTAGCTTCTAGGGTTTAGCCTCTCTGATCTCGTGGTAGATCTACTCTTATATTACCCATATCATCAATATTAATCAAGCAGGACGTAGGGTTTTACCTCCATCAAGAGGGCCCGAACCTGGGTAAAACTTCGTGTCCCCTGCCTCCTGTTACCATCCGGCCTAGACGCACAGTTCGGGACCCCCTACCCGAGATCCGCCGGTTTTTGACACCGACATTGGTGCTTTCATTGAGAGTTCCTCTGTGTCGTCGCCATCAGGAAGGATGCCCCGCCCCATCTTTAAAGACGGCACCGTTGCTAAGGGAGCTTTGGCTGTCGGCCAAACCCTCCGGCTAGGTGGTTTTCTTATGACCGCCTGTTCTGCTTCTGCGCCGACGATGACCTCTTGAGCCATCGAAAACAATCTTCATGTCAGCTCAGAACTCGCCGAGCAGTTAGATCCAATGGAGCTCTCCTCCATAAAAGATCTCTTGGATCGCATCGCCACCCTGGGAGTCGCTACGGATTACGACTAGATTGGGCCTAAGCTCGATCTGAGAGAGATTAACTCTCCCCAAGTCACCCATCATGTTGCCGTGGTAGAGGGACAGTGCGGCAACCCCTCATCTATCTTAAGGACAAGATACGTCCGGATTCCTGATCCCTCCAAGCCAGATACCCGCGGAGGGGAGGATATGACTCAAGACCTGAACTTAGAGTCAGGCGATGGACTGGATTCATTGGACAACATCCAGGAATCCAAATTTTCGAGTTCAGAAATTCCTCGGCCTCTGAGCCTCAGATGGGGTGAAGCTTCGGATTTAATTCCACCCACCCACCCGAACATTAGCGATCTATCCCAAATTAGGCAGGAGCCCGAAGAAACAGTACATCATTACTGGGCCAGATTCCTCCTGGTTATGAACAAGATGAAGGACTGCCGCGAGGAAGACGCAATTTCATTCTTCTGCAATAATTGCACGGACAAGGGAATCCTCAACGCCATAAGTCGCCGTGATATTACATGCTTCGCTGACTTGGCGTCCATAGTACGAAAGTACTGTGCGATGGAAAGCGCCTGGAAAACCGAAATAAAATTTTGGGACAATCCGGGCCTGAATACAAACCCAATCTGAAATAAAAGGGTGCATCATCGCCAGACACCCAAGTCAAACACCAAAAAGAAAAAACCCTCTACAGGGAATGGAACCGTATTGGAAGGATGGCTTAATGGACCCTGTAAAATTCACAGTACAGAGGACGCCACACCAACTCATAGCCTTAGAGCATGTTGGATACTCCGGCAGGTGGCCAAAATTGGCGAAGATCTCCTAATTCCGGAGGCCACACAAAGCCACCCCAGAGACACCAATATGGTATTAACAGTCTTCGAGACTTTCGCATCAAATAACATGTGAAAAAGGACACTCTGCAGCCTTGCCGAAATCTACCAAGTGGCAACAATAAACCCATGGAGTGACACGGCTATTACCTTTAACGCCAGTGATGAACCTAAATTCTGAACAGCCCGAGTACCAGCCGCATTAGTCCTCAGTCCAATAGTGGACGACTTTCGTCTTGCCAAGGTACTCATGGACGGCGGCAGCGGATTGAACCTCATTTATGAGGAAACCCTTCAAAAATGGAAATAGACTGGAACCGCATTGAGTGAAGAAGCACAACCTTTAGAGGAATAATCCCCAGTCGGGAAGCGCGTTGTACAGGAAAAATCACACTAGATGTGGTGTTTGGCACACCGGATAATTACAGGTCCGAAGAGGTCACGTTCCATGTGGCTCCGTTCAGCAGCGGTTATCACGCTCTGCTAGGGCAGGAAGCGTTTACAATCTTCCAAGCAATACCCCATTACGGGTACATGAAGCTCAAGATGCCCGGGCCCAACTGGATCATCACTCTCGCTAGTGATCCGTACATAGCACTCCGCACCGAAAACAAGACAGTCGCACTGGCCCTCAAGGCACTATCCGAAGCCCTAGCGGCTGAGGAACTGACTGCGCTGCGCTCCATGGTGAATAGAGACGATGTGGTACTCGACAAAAGATTCAAGTCCACCTCCTTTAAACCGGCGGACGAAATAGTCAAATTCCAGGTCCATCCAACAGACCCCAATAAAACAGCTTCCATCGGGGCACATTTAAACCCTGATGTAGATGCCGCACTGCGACAGTTCCTACGGGAGAACTGGGACATTTTCGCCTGGCACCCTTCAGACATGCCAGGAATCCCACGCAGGCTGGCCGAGCACAGCTTAAATATCCTAAAAGAATTCAAACCTGTCAAGCAAGCTCTTCGGCGTTTTTCCGAACCTAAGAGACAGGCCATGGGAGAGGAGCTAGCAAAGCTATTGGAGGCCGGATTCATCAGAGATATAAAACATCTGGACTGGCTAGCAAACATGGTGATGGTACCAAAGAAGGAAAAATCCTGGCGCCTGTGCGTTGATTTTAAAGACCTTAACAAGGCTTGCCCAAAGGATCCCTTCCCCCTCCCCCGCATCGATCAAATTATCGATGCTACCGCAGGACACGATTCGTTGTGTTTCCTCGACACATATTCCGGCTACCATCAAATCAAGATGGCAGAATCAGACCAAGCCGCAACGACATTTATCACACCATACGACCCATTCTGCTTCAACACAATGCCCTTCGGGCTCAAAAACGCCGGCGCAACATATCAGCGCATGATTCAGACATGTCTGGCAAACCAGATCGGCAAAACGGTGGAGGCATATGTAGATGATGTGGCCATCAAAACAAGACATGTCGAATCTTTAGTATACGACTTGAGGCTCACATTCGATAACCTCCGAACATACGACATCAAGCTCAACCCAAAAAAATGCGTTTTTGGCGTCCCAGCCGGAAAGCTCTTGGGCTTCATTCTATCCGGTAGAGGAATTGAAGCAAATCCAGCCAAGATCCGAGCTCTGTCACAATTGGATATCCCAAAGGACCTCAAACAAATACAAAAGTTAACCGAATGCGTGGCGGCTCTAAGCCGCTTTATCTCCCGCTTGGGAGAAAAGGCCCTACCCCTTTACCGCCTCCTTTGGCGCACTGAACACTTCGAATGGATAGATGCAGCCACGGCCGGACTCGACAAAATAAAAGCCATATTGGCAACAAACCCAGTCCTGGCCGTGCCAAACATTGGCGAACCAATGCTATTGTACATTGCAGCAACACATTAGGTGGTAAGCGCAGTGCTCGTCGTTGAACGAGAAACGGACGGACACAAATTCCCCCTTCAAAAGCCGGTCTATTATGTGTCCACTGTCCTCACTCCGTGCAAATCATGGTACCTGCATTATAAAAAGATTGCTTACGCGGTATTCATGGCATCCTGGAAGCTACGACACTACTTTCAAGAGTGTTCAATAACAGTAGCCTCGGAAGTACCACTTAACGATATTATAAACAACCGTGACACAACAGGCCGGATTGCAAAATGGGCCATTGAGCTCCTCCCGTTCGACATAACTTATAAGCCACGTCGAGCCATCAAGTCGCAAGTTTTGGCCGACTTCGTCGCAGAATGGACGGAGGCCGAATTCCCTAAAGAGTACGACACATATTCAAATTGGATCATGCATTTCGACGGCTCCAAGATGTTGGCCGGACTAGGGGCTGGCATCGTTTTGACGTCCCCCACAGGAGACACAGTTCAATGCGTACTCCAGATTATGTACAAAGACTCCAACAATGCAGCCGAATATGAGGCCCTTTTACATGGTCTCCGGATGGCAGTATCCATGGGCATTCAATGCCTAGAGGTGCGCGGGGACTCGAACCTCGCAATATCCCAAATAAATGGAGACTTCAATGCCAAGGATCCAAAAATGGCAGCTTACCACAACGCCGTCCTAAAAATGTCAGCTCGGTTCGAAGGGCTTGAATTTCACCATATAGCCTGGGAAAATAATCAGGCGGCAGATGTCCTGGCACGCATCAGCACAAAACGCGATGTAGTCCCCCCCAACATCTTCTTGGAAAGGCTGTTCAAGCCATCCGTAGTATGGGAAGGGGAGCCGAACAATAACAGCCCGGACCCAACCGCACTGCCCGACACCGAGCATTCTGACGCAATCGGAGGCTCTGCCAATGAAATAACACCTTCAGCCCACGTAATAATGGCCGTCATCGCCCCGTGGACAAAACCATTCCTCGCCTACCTTACTAGGCAGGAACTCCCCGAGGACCAAAATGAGGCACGCTGCATAGTGCGGCGATCCAAAGCCTACAGAGTCCACGAGGGAGAGCTTTATAAGAAAAGCACTACCGGAGTCCTTCAAAGGTGCATCTCCGAAGAGGAAGGCCGGAACCTCGTGGCTGAAATTCATGCCGGACTCGGCGGTCATCACACTGCAGCTCGGTCCCTTGTAAGCAAGGCCTTCCGTACAGACTTTTATTGGCCGACGGCCTGGGCAGACGCCCATGACTTGGTCCAACGATGCACCGGTTGCCAGCTCTTCACAAACCAAAGCCATATGCCACCCACCGCCCTCCAAACTATCCCCATTACTTGGCCCTTCGCGGTCTGGGGGCGTGACATGGTTGGACCCCTTAAAGGTGGAACCCACAAGCAAAAATACTTACTGGTCATGGTGGATAAGTTCACCAAATGGATAGAAGCCAAGCCTGTTGAGACGGCCGAATCTGGACCGGTGATAGACTTTATATCCGGGGTTGTACACCGTTACGGCGTCCCCCACAACATCATCACTGATAACGGCACGAACTTTACGGCCGACGAGGTAAAACTCTGGTGCAAAAACATGGGCATCAAGCTCGATTATGCTTCCGTCTATCACCCATAAACTAACGGCCAGGTCGAACGTGCAAATAATCTTATCATAAGCGGCATCAAACCCAGATTAGTGCGGCCCCTCAAGGAATCTAACACGCACTGGGTAGAGGAGCTCGACTCCATACTTTGGGGGCTGCGGACCACGCCGAATCGCACCACCGGATACACACCATTCTTTATGGTGTACGGCGCAGAGGCAGTTTTGCCTTGCGACATAATTCATGACTCACCTCGAGTGCGCATGTACGAAGAAAGAGAAGCCGAGCTCGATCGGCAGGACAGTTTGGACGCATTGGAGGAGGAGTGCGACGTGGCAAAAGCACGTTCCGCATTCTATCAACAGTAGGCTTGAAGATACCAAAGCAGAGAAGTACGGGCCAAAAATTACAACATTGGCGAATTAGTTCTACACCTGCCAGACAAGAAAAAGGACAAACTCAAGCCCAAGTGGGAAGGTCCCTTCATAATTGACCAAGTCCTGACTGGTGGAGCGTACTGCCTGTGAGATGCATCGGATAACCGACTCGAGCCGGACCCATGGAACACAGCCCGTCTCCGAAGATTCTATGCCTAGCGCCGGACTCTGTGTTCGTCTCCTTCCTCTGTCCATTTTTTATATATATTGTCTGTCTTACATTTCTCTCCTTCACCCCTTCCTTTCTCTTATAACCTTTAAAGGCTCATAAAATGACGTGCTATTCGCACTCATTAAACCTGGGGGCTTATTTTAACAGAAGCTTATTTATACGGGCTTCATGCCCAACACATGTGTTACACTTCTGCATGTACCTTTTATTTCACCATTATATGCATCGATATGACTTAAGTTTTGGCCAAGCTGGGTTGCCTGGCTCCTGTGCTTACCCCTACGTTCCCGATTATTCAGCTAGGCGGTAAAGGGAGCACCTCTGCGATTGTTACTACCAGATCAGCCGGATGTGTACCTCAAACTGGGTGAAGCCGAAAGCTAGCGTTCTTAAGGGAATATTTGGTTGGTGACCTAAAAGATGATCTTTTCACTTATTTATTTATGCACCCTCAGATGCTTTTTCCTGCGTCTTTTTCGCAGAATGGGCATGCACTTTAGGGCATGCCTCCCAGGGAAAGGAACCCCTAATGGAACTATTCTCCCTTTAAGATGTTTCTTACTAACCATGTAATATAACATAACTAGTCGGGCACTTGTTTGTTCACGCACTAATGACCCCTACGCCTGGTCTCCATGCATTCCCCGGTCTTATATAACCGCATGGGAATTCGGACACACTCCAGACCGTCAGGTCCCGAGGCTGAAGCGAAAAGGTCGGCCATGACAAACGATCTACAATCCGGCTTGAAGGCATTATAAATGTCAATTAAATTACATAGTCATTCTGACTGATTGTATCCCTCTTCAATACCATCCAACAGGCTGTCTAATTTACAGTCCTACTGGGAATACTTTGCGGCCAATTCTACTTGGCTGTATACTAAGCTTACAGGGATCTCCTTCCCGTCGGGCCCCACAGGACCGACCTCGGCCATGTGGTTGGGGTCAGCCTTTGTGTACCGCGTCTTCACCATGGATCAGGCCTCCCTAGCGCCTTGATGGCATGCCGATACCTTCCACAATCGGAAGCACCGCCGTGCTTCCTTTAGCTTCTCCGCAAGCTCTCCAAGACCTTCGGGCACGGAGATGGATGGCCACAGGGCCTGGGCAATGCCTCACATCACCTTCCGAACTTGCTCGACCAGTTGCGAGAGCTCGGGAAGAAGGACACCCGTAGAACCGGGCATCTCCTCTGCAGGACGACCTGTTAGCACACCTACAGACATTACTCTGTTAGTCGACTTCCCCGCCGAACTTTTTTTCTCCAAAGGTTCGTTCAAGCACTTATTAAATATGCCGTGCCGAAGCCGCCGATTCTCCTTAACAGAGTCTGACAGCTGGGCATGAACATCTTTCAGCTCGACGCCCAGCTTGGTGTTGGCATCTTGGAGATCATTCTTCTCCCGCCTCACCTTTGTCAGCACCTTCTCACCAGCCTTCAGCTAGCGTAGGAGGTGTTGCCTTTCCGGATTCAATCCGGCGCCATCTGCAATTTCATTTGTCAGATTCGCACCCATGCCGTGCTTAGCAAAATACTTATCTTTAGAAGTGTATATTACCAGAGGGGGTCTCCTTGGGCTCCCCTGCCGCGGCTAGTGCGGCCTCAAGTTGGGCTTTGCACTCTTCCAGCTCCTGGGGCAGTAGGGAATTCTTTTCTGTAAGAACCTGCATATCATATGATCCTTAAATCAGTTATTCTAACTGTTTCAAGTCTCGGGGGCTACTGGTATATATATATATAATTACCAAAATTTTCTTACCTGTATGTCTTTTACATATTGCTCCGTGGCTCTGGCTAGACCATTTTGAGCGGCATGGAGGTACGCATCTCCCGAATTGAAGGCGTCTAATGCCTTTCGGGAGAAACAAGCGTCCGGTGTGCACCTTGTGTTCGCCTCCGCCTCCGGACCAGGCTTTGGAGCCTGGCTGGTGGAGGCGCGATTGGCAGCCCCTCCGGATATAGTCCGGCGAGGTCTCTTTGTCCTGAAGAAAGCACGAGTGTTAATATACCTTGAAGGTATAACACCTGGGATAAGGGGGCGCGCCATACCTTTGCGCTGACGCCTCGGTCCGGATTGCACCTCTTTTCTACCCACGGGGCCCTGCGGCCCCTCGTTGGCTTATCGCCGCAGGTTCGGCCTCCCGTCTGAAAAACCTCCCCTGCAAAGTTCGGTTGTAATCAGGAAACTGAAAATGCGAGAGGGCGGACCCCTATTCGGGGTACTGGGACTTCAATCTCAGTTACCTGGGAGGCCGGGATTAGCCCTGGGTAATCGGCCGTAATGGCCACCAAGGCGTTATCCTTGCTCAATTGATGGAACACTCCATCAATCAGCTCCATAGGTAAGTCCGGATCCTCTTGAGAGGCCGGGTCGAGGGACCGTCCTGGGTCCTCGGGTTGTGGAGGAGGGTTGTTTATTTCTTTAACAGCTTGGCGCAGTTCCTGCGTTGAAGTCGTTAGACTGAATATTTAACAATGGGAATATAAAACAAATGGGCAGGTAAATGTGGCCACTTACCCAGCTTGGGGGATTGTACATAGAAAATCCACCCTTTGGGTCGACGCGGAGAAATTCCTCCTCTTCTCCCTTGTACAAAGCAGACAAGGTCTTTGTTAGAGCCGCAGCCCAATCCGGCCCCTTACGGCCGTAGCGGGTGGCGTCGTCCTCCCCGTTGAAGTCCCACATGGGGTGGCCTCTATACTGTAGCGACTGCACTCCTCGCATAATGCATGCGGCATGACCCCGATCATGGTCAGTCTGGAATGAGCTAACAATCTTATCCGGCCCATCAGGTAATGGACGTCCTTGTCACTTTCCCTCTGAGGGCTCCGTGGACGCCAACTTAGGCGCTTCTTTAGTGGAGCACTGTCAAACTCAGGGAGGCCGGTCCGGATAGGATCCAGCAGCGGGACGTCCTCTATGTAAAACCATTCCGAAGGCTAGTCCTCGGACGCCTTCTTTGGGGTTCCGGATAGATATCCGGTCCCGGCGATGCGCCACACTTCGGCTCCGCCCACTTGATATATTGACCCCTTCTTAGAACAGGGCACGAGGCAGAATAGCTCTTTCCACAGCCCGAAATGAGCCTCAACACCCAAGAACAGCTCGCAGAGGGCTACGAAGCCCGTGATATGCAATACGGAGGCAGGCGTGAGATTGTGTAGTTGGAGGCCATAGAACTCCAGGAGCCCCCGGAGAAATGGATGGATTGGAAATCCGAGCCCCCTTATTAAGTAAGGGACGAGGCACACTCGCTCTCCTTTGAAGGGATTAGGGGCACTCTCCGCTTGCTCTCCGCCATTATAGATGGAAAGACTGGGTCAAACCGGGACCATATAGGCCGGGGGGAGAAAACCCTTGGTCTGGAGCGTCACTAGCTCGCTATGCGGGATGGAGCATCTCTCCCAATATCCAGGTTGAGAGCTGGAAGGGCGAGAGGAGGAGTTGTGATGGCTGGCCATGGTGGTATGGACCTTTGTCGGATGCACTCTGATGAACACTCGCGAATGGGAGAAGGTGTGGTTTGGATCTAAATCCTCGTCCCCTTAAATGGACGGCTCATATGCGCGGCTAGGGGTGTGGATGTAAAAACACTCAGACTTTTCATATTCATTTGACACGTGGGAGACGGCCATTATTGGGCGTAGAAGCCGAGGAGCGCAACATTTACAAGAAACCGGACTTTATTCAACAGGTACACGGAATTTGGAGGAGAACCCGCCTTGCAATGCCGAAGACAATCTACGCGCCGGACTCATCGTCATTGAAGCCTAGATCGGGGGCTACTGAGGGAGTCCTGGATTAGGGGGTGTCCGGATGGCCGGACTATACCTTCAGCCGGACTCCTGGACTATGAAGATACAAGATTGAGGACTTCGTCCCGTGTCCGGGAGGGACTTTCCTTGGCATGGAAGGCAAGCTTGGCGATACGGATATGTAGATCTCCTACTATTGTAACCGACTTTGTGTAACCCTAGCCCTTTCCGGTGTCTATATAAACCGGAGGGTTTTAGTCCGTAGGACAACATACAGAACAACAATCATACAATAGGCTAGCTTCTAGGGTTTAGCCTCTCTGATCTCGTGGTAGATCTACTCTTGTACTACCCATATCATCAATATTAATCAAGCAGGACATAGGGTTTTACCTCCATCAAGAGGGCCCGAACCTGGGTAAAACTTCGTGTCCCCTGCCTCCTGTTACCATCCGGCCTAGACGCACAGTTCGGGACCCCCTACCCAAGATCTGCCGGTTTTGACACTGACACCAGCGCCAATCAAATAAAAAAGCATGGGGAGATACGCCAGACCTGCGAGACATATTGGAGGACAAAGCAAAGCATGCAAGATTGATCTATGGATCACGAGGGCGCACTACTCCGCAAGACGATAAACGTCACACCGGATATAGTAAAAGCAAATCCGGCGGGGCCGAACACAGTGGGCAAGACCCTTTCGAGCTGCGTCGCGACATAGCCCAATACAGAGGCGCCGCACACCCCTTATGCTTCACAGACGAAGTAATGGAACATCAATTCTCAGAAGGTTTCAGACCTGTAAATATTGAATCATACGACGACACAACAGATCCCACAGTATGGATCGAGGATTTCCTCCTCCACATCCACATGGCCCGCGGTGATGACTTACACGCCATCAAATACCTCCCACTAAAGCTCAAAGGACCAGCGCGGCATTGGCTTAACAGCTTGCTAGCGGACTCCATTAGCTGTTGGGAAGATCTGGAAGCCGCATTCCTCGACAACTTTCAGGGCACTTATGTCCGACCACCAGACGCCGATGACTTGAGCCACATAATTCAGCAACCAGAAGAGTCGGCCACGCAATTCTGGACTCGGTTCCTTACAAAGAAAAATCAGATCATTGATTGTCCGGATGCAGAGGCCTTAGCGGCTTTCAAACACAACATCTGAGACGAGTGGCTAGCCCGGCACCTTGGTCAGGAAAAGCCGAAATCTATGGCAGCCCTCACGACGCTCATGACCCGCTTTTGTGCGGGAGAAGACAGCTGGCTGGCTCACAGTAATAACATGTCAAAGAACCAGCAGCCCCGGCAAGTTAATTGCCGAAAACAAGGACAAGGGGCCGCATAGCGATGACAAGGAGGAGCCCCGGCAGCCACACACCGGAGGATAGAAGAGGTTTCCCCCGCAAGTGCGGACAGTGAACATGATATACGCAACCCACATCCCCAAGAGGGAGCGGAAGCGTGCGCTCAGGGACGTCTATGCGTTGGAGCCAGTCGCCCCAAAGTTCAACCCATGGTCCTCCTGTCCGATCACCTTCTATCGCAGGGACCACCCCACTAGTATCCGTCATGGCGGATTTGCCGCACTGGTCCTAGACCCAATCATTGACGGATTTCACCTCACTCGACTCCTTATAGATGGCGGCAGCAGCCTGAACCTGCTTTATCAGGATACAGTGCGCAAAATGGGTATAGATCCCTCAAGGATCAAACCCACAAAAACGACCTTTAAAGGCGTCATTCTAGGTGTAGAGGCCCATTGCACAGGCTCAATTACACTGGAAGTGGTCTTCGGATCCCCGGATAATTTCCGAAGCGAAGAGTTAATCTTCGATATAGTCCCGTTCCGCAGTGGTTATCACGCACTGCTCGGGCGAACTGCATTTGCTAGATTCAATGCGGTACCGCATTATGCATACCTCAAGCTCAAGATGCCAGGACCTCGCGGAGTTATTACAATCAATGGAAACACAGAGCGCTCTCTCCGAATAGAGGAGCACACCGCGGCCCTTGCAGCAGAAGCGCAAAGCAGCCTCTCAAGGCAATCAACCAGTTCGGCGCTTCAAAGCCCGGACACCTTCAAGCGCGCTCGGGGCAATCGGCAAATAGACCGCCTGGCGCGATCTGAGCTCGTGTAGCAATACCCAGCGAAAGCTTCGTGCTTTGGTGCCGACGATGACAATACCCAGCGGGCGCCACTATCTTCTTGAAGACGTTGTTTTGGTTCTCCTTTCTGTGTCAAGGCTGGCGAAGACCCATGTCCGCTACGGACTCGACAGCGGCTACGCTCGGCGCCGTTCTCTCTCTTGGGATTTTTTTCATGGAGACTAGGTGTGCTAGGCGTGGTGTGGCGTTGTACTCTGACTTTCCCGTGTTCTCTTCCCCATGTTTTTTTCCGGTATAATCATGCACCCGATGTCCCAAGATCTACTGTGTTAGAGAGTTATCTTTTCACTTTATATCATTCGACCATGTACTTTGGTGGCGCGAGCCTGTTTCGAGATCAAAAGGACCTAGGTAGAGAATCTGCGTCGATCCACTAGCCACTAGCGGCTACCACCAACCCAGCCCGGGCCGCGTATGACCGAGCACGAGTAGTACTGGCTTGTTCAAACGCACATGACCAGTCAACACCATATCTTTAATAATAAAAAGGGAGACGAACCCCGACTGCCCAGCTAACAGGTCAACGCCCCATCCTTCAAATCTTCAATATACAAATGCCACTCTATGGCCTCCTATGTGTATATATGGGCCATGTCCGACACGACAGCACAAACACAACAACAACCCCATCCCGGGCAAAGCATCAGCCTTCCATCTCCTGTGCTTTGCATTCCTCCGTCCAACTCCAACCGCAACCAATGGCTGCCATGAAGATCACTCTCCTTGCCGTGGCGGCGGCGGTAGTCTTGCTAGGCACCGCGTCGGTGGCGACCTACAGGGTCGGCGAGCCGAGCAGCGTGTGGGGCATCAACACCGACTACGTCAAGTATGTGGCTGACGGTGTCCTGAACTAGGAGGTACTCACCACGTTGTCTTCCAACCAGCTGGATCGGGCCGAGGACCCCCATGGCGGTTCACTTATGGGCCATTTCGGACAGACTATGCCGCATACAAGAAGGATTTCACAAGATTTGGTGCCCAAGACAAGGACTCCTCTAAACCCTAGGCCTCTGGTGTGTTATATAAACCGAGGCCAGGCTAATCAATAGACAATCTAATATTTGTTAGAACAATCTCGTGGTAGATACATGTACTATGTACTACACTCCATATGAATACAATCAAAAGCAGGACGTAGGGTTTTATCTCCATCAAGAGGGTCCGAACCTGGGTAAAATCATGTGTTCATGTTACCATCGCTCCAAGACGCCTAATTTAGGACTCCTACTACGAGATATGCCGGATATATAACTGACATTGGTGCTTTTATTGAGAGCCTGCTGGCAGTCGCCACGGTGCGATGGGAATTCTGATCATTTCCGACGTCGAGCTTTATCGTCGATGTCGGCATCTTTGTCGCCGGCTCGACTGGTCACCTCAGCTGGACCGAGGACCACGCTCCACGTCAGATCATCAAGATCAGGCAGATACTTTCATCATTATCGGCTCAAATCTCAACCGAGACCATGAAAAACTCATCCATGGAGCCTCGGGGCTCATTGTCAACATTGCCCTTGTGCGATCGCACAGTTTTTTCTGTACAACAGACTTGTTTTCGCTGTCACCGTCTTCTCAGAAGTCGATTTGATGAACCCTTTGGTGGAATTGTGCAGAATTGAGTATACAACAACCCTGTAAAATTTTGTCGCCTTTCGATGGAGGAATCTCCGGCGATCTATGATATACCAGAGGCCTGTCGAGTCTGGACGGGAATCTGGACGAGTTTAGGCCGTGGTCTCCAGGGCCGAGCTCGGAGGTTATTTGGAAGATCCAACCATTCATATTCTGCGGAATTTCCATATCTACCACCTCTCAAAATTTCAGCTCGATCCTACCGTTCAAACTCCAGCAACCTTCCGATTAGTGCATCCTTTTCGGATCTGTTTTCTGCGCGAATACGAATCTGACTTGAGTTCATCTTTTTTCATCAACGGGATATTGGATAAACTTTTTGGAAGAATCTCTTTCTAGGGTATTGTGTTTTGTTTCCGAACACATGCTCATAAATTTTACTCATTTTCAGAGGTAATCTTCACCGTCGTGCCGGTGTCAAACCAGCCCTTGTTCCACGTATGCCGACCTGCGCTAGACAAATCGTCGTTTCATCGAGCCGAGCCTAACCTTATCGGATCATCAGCTCGGTAAGCCGAACAAGAGTTCGGCATTGCGAAGGCTAAACCATCACCAACACCATCGCCCCACGGATTGCATGGGTCAGGCGCGCCGACATCGCCGTTCGGTCACTTCATCAATCCGGCATTGACCGCGTCACAAGTTATGACCAGCATCAGCATGGTTGAGCCGTAGCTTCTTCAAACTGATGTCTGTCACGCCGAACCGCTTCAACACCTTGGCTGGCACGGCGGCTGCAACGTCACCTTACCAACCTGCTCCGTCACCTCGGCTGGACCGGGAGCTTCGCTGTGGCACCCCGGCTTAGAGCGACCGGTTTACCATACATTGCCAGCCCAGAGACCATGTCTTCTGGCAACTCACAACATCTTGGTACAGAATAACAACCGCTTTATTGATGCTAGCGGAAGAGAATTACATTATAACAGCTGTCGAGGCCAAGCGGCACACTCGGTGCGGCTGAACAATATGTACATTATTTAGTGAACATAAATGGGCCTCGATACGAACAACTACGTGGCAGCGGAATAACGTCGTGGCGGAAGCTCCATATCACAGGGACACCGATGTGGACACGATCTAGACTCGGACAGCGCTCTCCTCCAATGACACTTTCCTGAAATCTGGCATGACACGCCACGTCAGTACATTGAATGTACTTGCAAACTCACAACAAGCATTATCATAATGACAAACAATATCATGATATTTAATCAATTATTAAAAGTGCAACACTATATGCCAACATGTTGTGCTCATGCTCGAACGTCCCTCGGGACAGCTTACCAACCGTGATCATCTCTGGATCACAAACACACCACCAAAGTGGTCAGATCACAAACACACCACCAAAGTGGTCAGAACACACCACCAAAGTGGTCTTTCTCAAGAACAACTCGTGATCCTTACGACGATCACAACCACGACCATCATTTGGTCCCAAATGCCTCTATGGCCTTTCTGCCATCCATCAACAATGCAAAGTTCATCACTTAGTGTGCAATTTTTATTAAACGTTGACTCATGGTGGGACCTACTACGAGGTGTCCGTAACCGTGGACTCGGCTATCGATAGATTACACACTCTGCAGAGGTAGCACACTGTACCCACACAACGGAACCCATGGCCTCGCACTCCCATTCGGGTGGACCAACGGCATCCCGACAAAACCCCTCCATTGCCACAACACTCTCCCGGCCACTCGGACCCAAATTCCCAACCGGGCTGGTCCTGGGTGGCCCCATGTCTACCAAAGACACCCCGACCACCATCGTGGTCAAAACACTCCCACTCGGGGACATCCCCACTCGGGGACTCGGTACCATAATCTCATCAACGAGCACACAAGATTATGTCTGCTCATCGGGCCAGGGCAAGCACGACATAACCTTCCCTAGATGGAGGCACCGACCAGAGGCCGTGTCAATGGACCGAATCAAGGCCTTCCCACAAAGGCAAATGTGGTTGCACTGGAAAGAAACTCGATTCAGTGGCACCATGACCCAGTCAACGATATATTCAAGTTGAGTTATATTCAGGTTTAAAAAAAAATGACCGGTGTCATAGCATGCCATGAAATGCAAAATAACACATGCATCATATAATGATAAAAATGACCGATGTCATCCTTATACACACCAAGCATAACGTCAACAACTCAATTTACTCTACTTGCTCAAATGACTCACAACTTAACCAAAATATTTTGCCACAAGTTTATTAACTTCTTACGCAAGAAAGTAACTTTGATAAATTTCTCATATGCTTGTCAAAAAGATTTCATTGTCAACAACTCTTACTTTCTTTATCACTAAGTTGGGTTCAAACATTCTGCAAGACAAATAATATGATTAAACAAGTATTTAACAGAACATTTTCTAACAAGTTTTTATCAATCTAAGAGGGCAAAAACATAGCTTTAAATAATTGCTAACATACCTAACAAAATTATTTCTAACATCACCTCAAATAAATCTTAACTTGCTTTATCCACTAAACTAGTTTCAGCCATTATGTAACTCAAGCATAACAACTAACCAATATTTAACAGAATATAAATAACTCCATAATCATTTAAATGCATGGATTAATCCTTTCATTCAAGTAAGAAAATCACAAATATTGAAATGACACCATGAAAATGTTGCTGTGGCTTGCCTTAGTACAGATGAGGTTCACAAGCCTCCTGGTGATCCTCAAGACAAGCTTCACCTTCTGAAAATGGTTTTAAACACAACAAGAAAATATCAAGAACACTTTTGAAAATCACCAGAAATTCTAGACAGCTTAGAAAAATCTCATCTTAGGTGAGCTGCTAGATTTCTTATCAAAGAACACAATGCAAAAATAATCAATTCATTTGGACTTATGGTTGAAGAGTTATGACTGTTTGAAGTGTTCTGTAAATTCAAATGAATTTGAAATAGACTGGGGGGGTGACATCGAAGGCGTAAAGCCCAGGGGCGCCACCACTCGTACCGCTTCACGCACGTACTGAGTGGCTGCCTAGTGGGCCCCGCTAGTCAGGTGGGGAAAGAGAGAGAGGGAAACAGAGGGGGCCGCGGCTTCACCGGAGCTCCCGCCGGCGGCGAGGGCTCCTTGGCCCAAACGAGAGGGAGGGATGGCGGGAGGGGGTTGAGGTGCACCTGCCCGTACCCGTAGGTTAGCTAGGGGCAGTCGGACGGTGTCGGAATCAACCTCGCAAGCGGAGTCAGAACATGGAGGTCGCCGGAGTTGAGGAAGATGGCGAGTAGAGGTCACTCCAGGGGCTCCAAGCGGGCGGGACAGCCTCACCGGAGAGAGGCGGAGGCCCTGGAAAGGTCGCCCAGGCCTGGAAGGAGCTGGAGCTACCGTAGCGACCAGAGGGTATCGCGGGTGAGCTCGAGCTCGAGTACAGCGGCCCGAGGCCTGCCCTGCCGGGCTTTGACTTCCTACTCGATCGTGGGGTGTGAGTGTTGGCTGGTGCTCGAGGAGGCCGGGGAGGGCTCTATATATAGGCGAGCGGCGAGGGTGCTTCGGGCTCCGCTGGTGGACACCTGTCCACGGCGCCCGACGACGAGCGGCGTCAGTGAGAGGGGGGGAAGGCGACGGAGGTCATGCGACCACTGTGGGCAGGCGAAGATGAGCACAAGATCAAGATGGTGGCGACGAGCACAGTGCGCTCCACACTGTTGGGCTGGCCGGACCTTGCCCGTGCTCGCTGCGGTGAGCTCCGGCGTCGGCGAGCGCCAGGAGGAGTTAAGAGCATTGAGATGATGATGGTGGCGAGGTTTGGCATGGTTAGGTAGGCAGGGAAGCGAGCACGCAAGCAACAGAGGCTCGGGCACGTCGCAGAGCGCGTCGACTGCATGCCGGCACGCCTGGACGAACGCGGTCACCGCATGAACTATGACATCAGGTTGGTCTAAGCAAAAACTCAATGTCTGGCATGTTGTTCGTGGTAGTTTTGAGTGTTACCATGATTTGGTTTGGATCCAGGTGCAGTAGAGAAGTTTTCACACACCAAGTAAGTTTCTGGTCAGTAACTTTGTGATGTTACTGTGGTCAAATGGCTTGGAGTTTGAAACTGTGCTTTGGAGGCTAGTGATAAGTTACTAAGATAAAGATGCACAAGAAATTTCAGGTCAAATGGAGTAAGTAAAATGGTAGTTGCTGTAGAAACCACCATTTCTGTCCAGAATAGAAAAGATTTTCTGTAGCAAAGATCTTCCAAAAAGTGATGAAATATTTTTGCTCAGGAAGGCGCACTAGGGTTCACAGAATATTTGTGAGTTATCTCAGATTTTTTTGAGCCATAAAAATTGGGGTTGCTTTGAAGCAAACAGATCTGGCTTAGGGTTTTAGAGAGAAAATGAATATTTTTCTTTTAAGAAAAATATTCCAAATATTATTTTTGGGGTGGGTCAGAAGTGAAATAATGATTTAGGAGGGAAGTGAAGCATTTGGGTGAAAGCCAAGGATGCCCAAGTGTTGAAGTCCGTATGAAAAGATTCAGAAACTCCAAGTTTCAAAAAATTTCAAATGAAAATCAAGCAAATAAGAAGGGGCAAAACCCAGGCTGTCACAAACCTCCCCCACTTAGAATGAATCTTGGAGTAAATGAGGATGTCATCGATGAAGACTACCACGAATTTGTCGAGGAAGTCCATAAATACTTTGTTCATCATATGCATGAAGAAAGCAGGGGCATTGGCGAGACCAAAGGACATCATGGTATATTCGTAAAGACCGTACCGAGTAGTGAATGCGGTCTTAGGAATATCTTCTTTTTTAATCTTGAGCTGATGATATCCGGTTCATAAATCGATTTTAGAGAATACCTTAGCCCTAGTGAGCTAATCAAACAGATCATCAATCCTTGGCAGCGCGTATTTATTTTTGATGGTGACCTCATTTAGCTGGCGGTAATCTATGCACATACGGAGACTACCATCCTTTTTGCCCACGAAAATTGCAGGTGATCCCCACGGTGAAGAGCTGGGACAAATATAACCTTTCTGGAGTAATTCATCAAGTTGTTTCTTTAGCTCCACTAATTCTGGTGAGGGCATCCGGTAATACTTCTTGTATAATGGTGCGGTTCCGGGCACAAGATCTATGGCAAACTCTAGTTCCCGATCTGGTGGCATGCCTGGCAGTTCTTCTGGAAACACATCAGGGTACTCACTGACCACAGGAATAAATTCCAATTCAACCACAGCAGTGCACACTAATTCTGGCTTGGGTATATTCTTGCAAGCATAGAATTTTATGAGCTGCCCACCCAGACTGGTTAGATTGACTTCTCGGGTTGCGCAGTTTATGCAAACTCGATATTTGGTCAACCAATTCATACCCAATATAATATCCAACTTTTCAGACTCAATGATTATCAGAGATGTTGGAAAACAGACCCCGTTGATATTGATCTCCAGTTCACGGCAGACCAGATTGCTCTTTATTATAGATCCCGGGGTTTGTACCAGCATATTTTTGCCCAAAATTGTGCAAGGAAAATTGTTTTGGGCGGCAAAACTCCAAGAAATAAAAGAATGGGAAGCCCTAGAGTCAAATAAAATTATGGCAGGTATGTCATTAACAGAAAACATACTAATAACGACTTCTGGCTTCTCTTGGGCTTCATCGGCAGAGATATGATGCACGTGCCCAGTGAAGTTTTGCTGGTTGGACCGTGACTCCATAAAATTGACTTGCGGCCGGCTTAGGGCATTCGTCTTGTTGTTCTTGGGGCACTGCTTTGCATAATGTCTATGCTGCCCGCAAATGAAACAAGAATTATTGCGCTGACGCTCCTCAAGCATTGGATTGGTCACAATATTCTTGACTTGGGTAGTGGTCTTGTTAACATTCTGTTGCCAATTTGGCATGTATTCCACCTGAGTCTGCTGCCAGGTACGAGCCTTTTGCACAGGTGGCCCATCCTTCTTTGACTCAAACTTGCGCTTGTTGTCGTTAGCAGGCCTATTATCGGATATCAGCTTGTGCTCCCGTTCAGCAATGAATGCCTTGTCCACCAGGGTTTGGAAATCCGTGAAATCAAACATACTGAGAGCACACCGAAGTTGCGGATTTAAGCCTGCAAGAAATCTGTCAACCTTCCTTTCTTCGGTGGCCACGTCATACAGAGAGTAACGAGCCACATGATTGAATTTTTGCAGATATTCAAACACAGACTGATTTCCTTGGACGAGTGCGAGAAATTCACGCTGCTTGGTCTTCATAACTCCAGTAGGGATGTGGTATTTTCGGAACTTATCCTTAAATCTCTCCCAGGTGATTTCCTCATCACTCGGCCACATGGCCTTGGTATTTCCCCACCATATGGCAGTTGCGCCTTCAAGGTAATGAGTTACAAATGGAACTTTATCATTTCCTTCAGTACGGGCAATCTCAAGCTTTTTCTCCATTGTATGCAACCAATCGTCAGCATCCAACGGGTCAACATCCCGACTAAAACTAGGTGGACTGGTCCTCTGAAAATCTGACAGCTTTGAATGATGACCATTCTGATTTCCATTCTGTCCAACCATAGCTCGAACACTTCTCAATATATCAATCAGATCATTGTTTCTTTTCTCTTCAAACATACGCAGAATTTGCTCGGTGGAGGGAGGATCATGCGGTGGAGGTGGTGGCTGAACGTACGGCTCGGGAGACTGTCCTGCCTGTCGTGCGCAACGACGAACAGGAATTCCCTCACGAACGTTGCTACTGCTGCCTCCCCACGTCATCCTATTGTGAATTTTTCCCAAGGCAACACAATCGAGATGAGAAACACCCAAAATAAAATTGTGGAAAAGCCAGCGACAAATCCCGGAAGAAAGCAGAAAAAGCGAAAAATACGGCGAATAAAGTCTCAACATAATTATACATAGACTCATACATGAAAAGTAAACAACATGACTGGTTCACTACTCTCGTACAGGCAACAAAACATCATGACTACATCCATACATCATCCAGACAACTGCAAATACTCGAAGATACTACTGCTCTGCTGGTGCTGCGGCGTCCTCCCCTGAAGTGGTCTCGGATCCCGAACTGACGTGGTTAACGGAAACCTCCGGGTTTAAGGTAACACGACGGTGCTGCCTCTAGGGCTCTCCCTCAAGGGCAGGGTTAGGATGAAGCATCGGGGCTACAGGGGTAGCGAGAAGTGAGACCCACTCGGCAGAAGTACTAAGAGGGTTCGCGGCCGAAACACCTGTGCTACTCGGGGGAGTAACCGGCGAAATAGGGGAGCTAGAACTGACTGGGACATAAGGGGTAAATCCCAGCGAAGACGGAGTAGTGGCGGATCTAGCAGTGACCAAAGCAGTGGCTAAAGCAGTACGAGTACGAGTCAGCTCTCGAGCCAGCTCGTGGATCATGAGATAGCTCGCAGTGATATAACGAGCAAGGTGGCTAGCAACGCTATCAGACTCCAGATCAATGAGAGGGAAACGGACACAACCGTTGTCGTGCAGAGATGGGTAGTAGTAAAAACCTGGGTGGTTCTGCATTCGGACCTCGTTGTAACGAAGCTCGACAAGGACCTCGAATGCAGCAAACTGGACAGCCTGAGAAGCGGTGGAGGCATAACCACTCCGAGAAGTGCGAGTGTAAGAGCTGGAATCGGAACTAGTGCGTAGAGTGACCACTACGTGATACTCATATACTGAATCAGCTAGATGCTCCCGGTACACACGATAGACTAGGTCGTCTCCGAGAGGATACAACCGACACCACACGTTGCAAAGGAGGTGCGGTGACGTGTACGGCATCAGCTGCAACTGGCACGGATACGACACCGGAGCCATCTACACCCACAACCATTAGCAGGTTAGCATAAAAAAATTATATATATATATAAACTGAATGCATGCAACTCAATAATCATCACAGATTACTACCGACACTCAACTAAAACTCGTATCTAGCGCGTCGTAGCCTAGCATGGCCTACAGTCAGCGTGGCTTTGATACCAAGCGTTGTGGCACCCCGGCTCAGAGCGACCGGTTTAGCATACATTGCCAGCCCAGAGACCATGTCTTCTGGCAACGCACAACATCTTGGTGCAGAATAACAACCGCTTTATTGATGCTAGCGGAAGAGAATTACATTACAACAGCTGTCGAGGCCAAGTGGCACACTCGGTGCGGCTAAACAATATGTACATTATTTAGTGAACATAAATGGGCCTTGATCCGAACAACTACGTGGCAGCGGAATAACGTCATGGCGGAAGCTCCATATCATAGGGACACCGATGTGGACACGATCTAGACTCGGACAGCGCTCTCCTCCAATGATACTTTAATGAAATCTGGCATGACACGCCAGGTCAGTACATTGAATGTACTTGCAAGCTCACAACAGGCATCATCATAATGACAAACAATATCATGATATTTAATCAATTATTAAAAGTGCAACACTATATGCCAACATGATGTGCTCATGCTCGAACGTCCCTCGGGACAGCTTACCAACCGTGATCATCTCTGGATCACAAACACACCACCAAAGTGGTCAGATCACAAACACACCACCAAAGTGGTCAGAACACACCACCAAAGTGGTCTTTCTCAAGAACAACTCGTGATCCTTACGGCGATCACAACCACGACCATCATTTGGTCCCAAATGCCTCGATGGCCTTTCTGCCATCCATCAACAATGCAAAGTTCATCACTTAGTGTGCAATTTTTATTAAACATTGACTCATGGTGGGACCTACTACGAGGTGTCCGTAACCGTGGACTCGGCTATCGATAGATTACACACTCTGCAGAGGTAGCACACTGTACCCACACCACGGAACCCATGGCCTCACACTCCCATTCGGGTGGACCAACGGCATCCCGACAAAACCCCTCCATTGCCACATCACTCTCCGGCCACTCTGACCCAAATTCCCCAACAGGCTGGTCCTGGGTGGACCCGTGTCTACCAAAGACACCCCGACCACCATCGTGGTCAAAACACTCCCACTCGAGGACACTCCCTCTCGGGGACTCGGTACCATAATCTCATCAACGAGCACGCAAGATTATGTCTGCTCACCGGGCCAGGGCAAGCACGACATAACCTTCCCTAGATGGAGGCACCGAGCTGTGTCAATGGACCGAATCAAGGCCTTCCCACAAAGGCAAATGTGGTTGCACTAGAAAGAAACTATATTCAGCGGCACCATGACCCAAAAACTATATTCAGCGGCACCATGGCCGCGGCTTCGCCAGAGCTCTCGCCGGCGACGAGGGCTCCTTGGCCCAAATGAGAGGGAGGGATGGTAGGAGGGAGTTGAGGCGCACCTGCCCGTACCCGTAGTGTATCTAGGGGCGGTCGGACGGCGTCGGAATCAACCTCGCAAGCGGAGTCAGAACATGGAGGTCGCCGGAGTTGAGGAAGACGGCGAGCAGAGGCCACTCCAGGGGCTCCAAGCGGGCAGGACGGCCTCACCAGAGAGAGGCGGAGGCCCAGGAGGGGTCGCCCAGGCCTGGAAGGAGCTGGAGCCACCGCGGCGACCAGAGGGGATCGTCGGTGAGCTCGAGCTCGGGGACGGTGGCCCGAGGCCTGCCTGGCCGGGCTCCGATTTCCTACTTGATCGTGGGGTGTGTGTGAGTGTTGGCTGGTGCTCGAGGAGGCTGGGGAGGGCTGTATATATAGGCGAGCGGCGAGGGTGCTTCGGGCTCCGCCGGTGGAAACCTGTCCACGTCGCCCGACGACGAGCGGCATCAGTGAGAGGGGGAGAAGGCGACGGAGGTCACGCGGCCACTGTGGGCGGGCGGAGACAAGCACATGATCAAGAGGGTGGCGACGAGCACAGTGCGCTCCACACTGTTGGGCTGGCCGAACCTTGCCCGTGCTCGCTGCGGCGAGCTCCGGCGTTGGCGAGCGCCAGGGAGGAGTTAAGAGCATTGAGACGATGATGGTGGCGAGGTTTGGCATGGTTGGGCAGGCGGGGAAGCGAGCACACGAGCAACAGAGGCTCGGGCGTGTCGCAGAGCGCGTTGGCTGCATGCCAGCACGCTTGGACGAACGCGGTCACCGCGTGAACTATGACATCACGTCGATCTAAGCAAAAACTCAATGTCTGGCATGTTGTTCGTGGTAGTTTTGAGTGTTACCACGATTTGGTTTGGATCTAGGTGTAGTAGAGAAGTTTTCACACACCAAGTAAGTTTCTGGTCAGTAACTTTGTGATGTTACTATGGTCAAATGGCTTGGAGTTTGAAACTGTGCTTTGGAGGCTAGTGATAAGTTACTAAGGTAAAGATGCACAAGAAATTTCAGGTCAAATGGAGCAAGTAAAATGGTAGTTGTTGTAGAAACCACCATTTCTGTCCAGAATAGAAAAGATTTTCCATAGCAAAAATAATCCAAAAAGTGATGAAACATTTTTGCTTAGGAAGGTGTCCTAGGGTTCACAGAATATTTGTGAATTATCTCAGATTTTTCTGAGCCATAAAAATTGGGGTTGCTTTGAAGCAAACAGATCTGGCTTAGGGTTTTAGAGAGAAAATGAATATTTTTCTTTTAAGAAAAATATTCCAAAGATTATTTTTGGGGTGGGTCAGAAGTGAAATAATGATTTAGGAGGGAAGTGAAGCACTTGGGTGAAACCAAGGATGCCCAAGTGTTGAAGTCCATATGAAAAGATTCAGAAACTCCAAGTTTTAAAAAAATTCAAATGAAAATCAAGCAAATAAGAAGGGGCAAAACCCAGGCTGTCACATTCGCCATCTCTTCATCAACATACTCCGGAGACTTCGGCGTCATTAGCCAACCAGCTTCGTCACGTTAGCTGGACAGGGGGCTTCGCTTCGTCGCGTCCCGGCCGAGCACGCTCACACAACATCAAGCTAGCGCTGGCACTAGTACTATTACTATATGCAAATCCATGAACGCCCGTGTGTGTCTCTTTGGATTGCTCCAACAAATAAACTAGATGATATTATTTCTACTAATTTTTTGCTTGCATGGGCTTATTTTTCCTGAGGAATATTACTTTGGTTTGTTCCATCCTCTGTACACAGAACTGTCAAATGATGGCCGCATTAACGATGGTTGGGTGATGGTTCGGTCAGTTTCCCGTCTGCAATTCGGCGAACGCCACACTGGGAACTAGGACCGCCCTGCGAATTCAGGCTTTGCCATGCCGACGCCCCGCATTGACATTGGCTTCGACGCCAGGCAACATCTCTTTAAAAATTAATTTGCGTAAATTAATTATGCAAGGATTTTTTTATATATTTATATTATTATTTTTTGGACTACACTATTTTACACGTGTAGGCAATCGACTTCGACTGCGTCACGCGGTCACTTCGGCAAGCCGACGTCGTTGTCTCAATCGGCATAAATCCGCTCGCGTGATCACCTTGTTGATCGAATTGCCATACCGACATGTTCGGTTGCCTCTGGGATTCCGGCATCACTGAGAGAGCTCTACCCTATCGAGTGTTCGGCACACGGACCATATTTATTTTATTACTCGCTTTGCATAAATTATTAATTATGCAACTATTTTTTTAATTTATTACTATTATCTTCGGCTTGCACTATTTTCTATGCACAGGTAAATGATCCGGGTTGGGCAGCGCTGTCACCTCGGTGTATCGACGTACCATGCCACCTCGGCTGGATCGGTGGCTTCGTCATTGATGACCCACAAGTATAGGGGATCTATCGTAGTCATATCGATAAGTAAGAGTGTCGAACCCAATGAGGAGAAGAAGGAAATGACAAGCGGTTTTCAGTAAGGTATTCTCCGCAAGCACTCAAATTATCAGTAACAGATAGTTTTGTGATAAGGTAATTCGTAACGGGTAACAAGTAATAAAAGTAAACAAGGTGCAGCAAGGTGGCCCAATCCTTTTTGTAGAAAAGGACAAGCCTGGACAAATCTTATAGAAAGGAAAGCGCTCCCTAGGACACATGGGAATTATCGTCAAGCTAGTTTTCATCATGCTCAAATGGTTCGCGTTCGTTACTTTGATAATTTGATATGTGGGGGGACCGGTGCTTGGGTACTACCCTTTCTTGGACAATCATCTCATTTATGATTAACCCCCTTCACAAGCATCCGCAACTACGACAGAAGAATTAAGGTAAACCTAACCATAGCATGAAACATATGGATCCAAATTAGCCCCTTACGAAGCAACGCATAAACTATAGTTTAAGCTTCTGTCACTCTAGCAACCGATCATCTACTTATTATTTCCCAATGCCTTCCCCTAGGCCCAAACAATGGTGAAGTGTCATGTAGTCGACGTTCACATGACACCACTAGAGGAGAGATAACATACATCTCATCAAAATATCAAATGAATACCAAATTCACATGCCTACTTATAGCAAGACTTCTCCCATGTCCTCAGGAACAAAAATTAATCACAAATCATATTAATGTTCATAATCAGAGGGATATTAATATGCATAAAGGATCTGAACATATAATATTCCACTGAATAAACCAACTAGCATCAACTACAAGGAGTAATCAACACTACTAGCAACCCACAGGTACCAATCTGAGGTTTTCAGACAAAGATCAGATACAAGAGATGAACTAGGGTTTGAGAGGAGATGGTGTTGGTGAATATGTTGATGGAGATTGACCCCCTCCCGATGAGAGGATCGATGATGATGACGGTGGTGATGATTTCCCCCTCTCGGAGGGATGTTTTCCCGGTAGAACAGCTCCGCCGGAGCCCTAGATTGGTTCCGCCTCGAGACGGCGGCGCTTAATCCCGAAAGCTTCCCTCTTATTTTTTCCAGGGCAAAAGACACCTTATACCAGAAGATGGGCATCGGGGGCCTGCCAGGTGGCCCACGAGGCAGGGGGCGCTCCCAGGGGGTAGGGTGCGCCCCCCTCGTGGATAGTGATACGTCTCCAACATATCTATAATTTTTGATTTCTCCATGCTATATTATCTATTGTTTTGGACATTATTGGGCTTTATTATCCATTTTTATATTATTTTTGGGACTAACCTATTAACCGGAGGCCCAGCCAAGAATTGCTGTTTATTGCCTATTTTAGGGTTTCGAAGAAAAGGAATATCAAACGGAGTCCAAACGGAATGAAACCTTCGGGAATGTGATTTTCTCACCGAACATGATCCAGGAGACTTGGACCCTACGTCAAGAAATAAAGGAGGAAGCCACAAGGTAGGGGGGCGCGCCTACCCCCCCAGGCGCGCCCTCCACCCTCGTTGGCCCCCTGTTGCTCCACCGACGTACTCCTTCCTCCTATATATACCTACGTACCCCCAAACGATCAGAGACGGAGCCAAAACCCTAATTCCACCACTGTAACTTTCTGTATCCACGAGATCCCATCTTGGGGCCTGTTCCGGAGCTCTGCCGGAGGGGGCATCCACCACGGAGGGCTTCTACATCAACACCATAGCCTCTCCGATGAAGTGTGAGTAGTTTACCTCAGACCTTCGGGTCCATAGTTATTAGCTAGATGGCTTCTTCTCTCTTTTTGGATCTCAATACAATGTTCTCCCCCTCTCTTGTGGAGATCTATTCGATGTAATTTTCTTTTTGCGGTGTGTTTGTTGAGACCGATGAATTGTGGGTTTATGATCAAGATTATCTATGAACAGTATTTGAATCTTCTCTGAATTCTCTTATGTATGATTGGTTATCTTTGCAAGTCTCTTTGAATTATCAGTTTGGTTTGGCCTACTAGATTGATCTTTCTTGCAATGTGAGAAGTGCTTAGCTTTGGGTTCAATCTTGCGGTGTCCTTTCCCAGTGACAGCAGGGTCAGCAAGGCACATGTTGTATTGTTTCCATCGAGGATAACTAGATGGTTTTTTTTATCATAATGCATGAATTTATCCCTCTACATCATGTCATCTTGCTTAAGGTGTTACTCTGTTTTCATGAACTTAATACTCTAGATGCATGCTGGATAGCGGTCGATGGGTGGAGTAATAGTAGTAGATGCAGGCAGGAGTCGGTCTACTTGTCTTGGACGTGATGCCTATATACATTATCATACCTAGATATTCTCATAACTATGCTCAATTCTGTCAATTGCTCAACAGTAATTCGTTCACCCATCGTAAACTACTTATGCTCTTGAGAGAAGCCACTAGTGAAACCTATGGCCCCCGGGTCTATCTTCATCATATTAATCTTCCAATACTTAGTTATTTCCTTTGCTTTTTTATGTTTCTTTTATTTTACTTTGCATCTTTATCACAAAAATACCAAAAATATTATCTTATCATATCTATCAGATCTCACTCTCGTAAGTGACTGTGAAGGGATTGACAACCCCTTATTGCGTTGGTTGCGAGGAGTTATTTGTTTTGTACAGGTACAAGGGACTTGCGTGCAGCCTCCTACTGGATTGATACCTTGGTTTTCAAAAACTGAGGGAAATACTTACGCTACTTTGCTGCATCATCCTTTCCTCTTCAAGGAAATCCAACGCAGTGCTCAAGAGGTAGCAAGAAGATTTCTGGCGCCGTTGCCGGGGAGGTTCGCACAAGTCAAGATTTGACTCCCGACAACGAGCCATTTCTGGTGTCGTTGCTGGGGAGGTTCGCGCAAGTCAAGATTTGACTCCCGACAACGAGCCATTTCTGGCGCCGTTGCCGGGGAGTCTATGCAAAAGTTAACATACCAAGTACCCATCACAACCCTTATCTCCTGCATTACATTATTTGTCATTTGCCTCTCGTTTTCCTCTCCCCCACTTCACCCTTGCCGTTTTATTTGCCCTCTCTTCTTGCGCGCCTTTCTTCCACCATGTCTGAATCAAAAAGGGTTGGGGGTTCTCTCCAGAGTTTTAGTACTTTGGACAACCCTTCTATCCTCGCTAAGCTCATAAATAAGGATACTATGAAAAACCTACCGGAGTTATCAATGAGAATCTTAATAATTTTGATGAAGATGATTCTGGAATTTTTCGTTATTTACTTGATGAATCTTTGAAAGATTCTTGGTATAGACTATTAAGGATCATGGCTAGCTATGTGCCTCAATACCAAATTGAAGTTTACTTAAAAATCTTTTATATTGCCCTTCCTTCTTCTTTTAAGCACGCCTTAGATTCTATATTTGAAGAAGGTTTTCTTGAAGGGGATGTCATAGAAACTTATGAAAAAATGAAAACCATATTTGGGAACCCCATGAATGAGAAAGTTGAATCTACATCTCTTTTGCTCTCTTACCAAAACGAATCTATTAAAGAGATAAAGGCTAGCCTAGATACAAATTTCCGTAACATACTTAATCTTTCCTCTACCATTAATAGACATGTGCTTTATCAAAATAGAAGGATTAATTCTATAGATAGCAAGTTTGCTCTTTTCTTTCCTAAGACCAAAGATGGCAATACCTAGATCTATCCTTGCTTTTTATGCCTAGCTAGGGGCGTTAAACGATAGCGCTTGTTGGGAGGCAACCTAATTTTATTTTCATTCCTTGATTTTTTCTCCTGTTTAGTAATAAATAATTTACCTAGACTCTGTTTTGATTGTGTTTTTTGTGTTTAATTAGTGTTTGTTCCAAGTAGAACCGTCGGGAAGACTTGGGGAAAGTCTTGATATCTTGCTGTAAAAAACAGAAACTTTAGCGCTCACGAGAACTGCTGCCATTTTTATTTGGAAAGTGATATTTAGTTAATTCTTTTTTCAGATGATTAATAGATAAATTCCTCACGTACAGCAATTTATTTTAAAATTTTTGGGGTTCCAGATCTTGAGCTAGTTACAGATTACTACAGACTGTTCTGTTTTTGACAGATTCTGTTTTTCATGTGTTGTTTGCTTATTTTGATGAATCTATGGCTAGTAAAATAGTTTATAAACCATAGAGAATTTGGAATACAGTAGGTTTAACACCAATATAAATAAGGAATGATTTCATTACAGTACCTTGAAGTGGTCTTTTGTTTTCTTTCGCTAACGGAGCTCACGAGATTTTCTACTTTAAGTTTTGTGTTGTGAAGTTTTCAAGTTTTGGGTAAAGATTTGATGGATTATGGAACAAGGAGTGGCAAGAGCCTAAGCTTGGGGATGCCCATGGAACCCCCAATATAGTCTAAGGACACCTAAAAGCCAAAGCTTGGGGATGCCCCGGAAGGCATCCCCTCTTTCGTCTACTTCCATCGGTAACTTTACTTGGAGCTATATTTTTATTCACCACATGATATGTGTTTTGCTTGGAGCGTCTTGTGTGATTTGAGTCTTTACTTTTTAGTTTACCACAATCATCCTTGCTGTACACACCTTTTGAGACAGCCATACATGATTTGGAATTTGTTATAATACTCTATGTGCTTCACTTATATCTTTTGAGTTATATAGTTTTGCTCTAGTACTTCACTTATATCTTTTAGAGCACGGTGGTGGATTTGTTTTATAGAAACTATTGATCTCTCATGCTTCACTTAGATTATTTTGAGAGTCTTAAATAGCATGGTAATTTGCTTAAATAATCCTAATATGCTAGGTATTCAAGATTAGTAAAAAAATTCTTATGAGTGTTTTGAATACTAAGAGAAGTTTGATGCTTGATGATTGTTTTGAGATATGGAGGTAATAATATCAAAGTCGTGTTAGTTGAGTAGTTGTGAATTTGAGAAATGCTTGTGTTGAAGTTTGCAAGTCCCGTAGCATGCACGTATGGTAAATGTTATGTAACAAATTTTAAACATGAGGTGTTGTTTGATTGTCCTCCTTATGAGTGGCGGTCGGGGACGAGCGATGGTCTTTTCCTACCAATCTATCCCCCTAGGAGCATGCACATAGTGCTTGGTTTTTGATGACTTGTAGATTTTTGCAATAAGTATGTGAGTTTTTTATGACTAATGTTGAGTCCATGGATTATACGCACTCTCACCCTTCCATCATTGCTAGCCTCTTCGGTACCGTGCATTGCCCTTTCTCACATTGAGAGTTGGTGCAAACTTCGCTGGTGCATCCAAACCCCGTGATATGATACGCTCTTTCACACATAAACCTCCTTATATCTTCCTCAAAACAGCCACCATACCTACCTATTATGGCATTTCCATAGCCATTCCGTGATATATTGCCATGCAACTTTCCACCATTCCGTTTATCACGACACATTCATCATTGTCATATTGCTTAGCATGATCATTGAGGGAGTCCTGGGTTAGGGGGTCTCCGGACAGCCGGACTATCTCCATTGGCCGGACTGTTAGACTATGAAGATACAAGATTGAAGACTTCGTCTCGTGTCCGGATGGGACTCTACTTGGCGTGGAAGGCAAGCTAAGCAATACGGATATGGATATCTCCTCCTTTGTAACCGACCTTGTGTAACCCTAACCCTCTTTGGTGTCTATATAAACCGAAGGGTTTTAGTCCGTAGGACAACAACCATAACATACAATCATACCATAGGCTAGCTTCTAGGGTTTAGCCTCCCTGGTCTCGTGGTAGATCTACTCTTGTACTACCCATATCATCAATATCAATCAAGCAGGACGTAGGATTTTACCTCCATCAAGAGGGCCTGAACCTGGGTAAAACATCATGTCCCCTGCCTCCTGTTACCATCCGGCCTAGAGGCACAGTTCGAGATCCCCTACCCGAGATCCGCCGGTTTTGACACCGACATTGGTGCTTTCATTGAGAGTTCCTCTGTGTCGTCGCCGTTAGGCTTGATGGCTCCTACTATCATCGATAGCGATGCGGTCCAGGGCGAGACTTTTCTCCCCGGACAGATCTTCGTATTCGGCGGCTTTGCACTGCGGGCTAATTCGCTTGGCCATCTGGAGCAGATTGAAAGCTACGCCGGTGGCCATCAGGTCAGATTTGGAAGTTTGAACTAGACGGCCAACATCTGCAGAGACTTGATCTTCAACGGATTCGAGCCACAGCCGGGCGCGCCGCACTGTCACCATGGGTATGACCTAGCTCTGCCGCTGAATAGTACCCCAGAGGCCACGCCCGCATCAGCTCCGACCCTTAGCTTGGAGCCAACTGTGCCAATCGAGGACGGGTGGTTAGACACCGCCTCAGGGGCTGCAGTCTCAACGGCGATCGAGCCAAACACCAGCCTAACCCTCTGCGCAGCCCGTGACTCCGAGGTGCCGGACTCTTTTTCGGACTTCGAACCACCCGCGCCCCCGCCAATCGAATCCGATTGGGCGCCGATCATGGAATTCACCGCCGCGAATATCTTTAGCACTCACCCTTCGGCGACATTCTGAATTCACTAAAATCTCTCTCTTTGTCAGGAGAGCCCTGGCCGGACTATGGCCAACAGGATTGGGATGCGGACGACGAAGAAATTCGACGCCCACCCACCACCCACTTCGTAGCCACTGTCGATGATTTAACCGACATGCTCGACTTCGACTCCGAAGACATCGACAGTATGGAGGACGATGTAGGAGATGAACATGAACCAGCGCCTATAGGGCACTGGAAAGCCACCTCGTCATATGACATATACATGGTGGATACACCCAACGAAGGCAATGGCGACGAGATAGCGGAGGATGACCCCTCTAAGAAGCAACCCAAGCGCCGACGTCAGCGGCGCCGCTCTAAGTCCCGCCAAAGCAAAAGTGGTGATACCGACACAGGAGATAATAACACTCCGGATAGTGCCAAAGACAACAACAATCCCCTCCAGCAAGATTTAGAGCAGGAGGATGAAGGAGCCAGCTCTCCTGAGAGAGCGGCAGACGGAGAGGAGGAGGATGACAATTACATGCCCCCCTTCGAAGATGAGGCAAGCCTCGGCGACGATAAATTCGCCGTACTAGAGGATCCTGTCGAACAAGAGCGCTTCAAGCGCTGGCTTATGGCCACGGCAAATAGCCTGAAGAAAAAGCAGCAGCAGCTTCAAGCTGATCAAGATCTGCTAGCTGACAGATGGACTGAAGTCCTCATGACCGAGGAATATAAACTCGAGCGCCCCTCCAAGAATTACCCAAAGTGCAGGTTACTACCCCGATCGGAGGAAGAAGCGTACGATATGGCTGATCGGCCACCTCGTGGCCGCGATAGAGAGGCATTCCAGCCAAAAGCTCAGCCTCCACCCAGCTGAGGGAGTCCTGGATTAGGGGGTGTCCGGATGGCCGGACTATACCTTCAGCCGGACTCCTGGACTATGAAGATACAAGATTGAGGACTTCGTCCCGTGTCCGGGAGGGACTTTCCTTGGCATGGAAGGCAAGCTTGGCGATACGGATATGTAGATCTCCTACTATTGTAACCGACTTTGTGTAACCCTAGCCCTTTCCGGTGTCTATATAAACCAGAGGGTTTTAGTCCGTAGGACAATATACAGAACAACAATCATACCATAGGCTAGCTTCTAGGGTTTAGCCTCTCTGATCTCGTGGTAGATCTACTCTTATACTACCCATATCATCAATATTAATCAAGCAGGACATAGGGTTTTACCTCCATCAAGAGGGCCCGAACCTGGGTAAAACTTCGTGTCCCCTGCCTCCTGTTACCATCCGGCCTAGACGCACAGTTCGGGACCCCCTACCCGAGATCCGCCGGTTTTTGACACCGACATTGGTGCTTTCATTGAGAGTTCCTCTGTGTCGTCGCCATCAGGAAGGATGCCCCGCCCCATCTTTAAAGACGGCACCATTGCTAAGGGAGCTTTGGCTGTCGGCCAAACCCTCCGGCTAGGTGGTTTTCTTATGACCGCCTGTTCTGCTTCTGCGCCGACGATGACCTCTTGAGCCATCGAAAACAATCTTCATGTCAGCTCAGAACTCGCCGAGCAGTTAGATCCAATGGAGCTCTCCTCCATAAAAGATCTCTTGGATCGCATCGCCACCCTGGGAGTCGCTACGGATTACGACTAGATTGGGCCTAAGCTCGATCTGAGAGAGATTAACTCTCCCCAAGTCACCCATCATGTTGCCGTGGTAGAGGGACAGTGCGGCAACCCCTCATCTATCTTAAGGACAAGATACGTCCGGATTCCTGATCCCTCCAAGCCAGATACCCGCGGAGGGGAGGATATGACTCAAGACCTGAACTTAGAGTCAGGCGATGGACTGGATTCATTGGACAACATCCAGGAATCCAAATTTTCGAGTTCAGAAATTCCTCGGCCTCTGAGCCTCAGATGGGGTGAAGCTTCGGATTTAATTCCACCCACCCACCCGAACATTAGCGATCTATCCCAAATTAGGCAGGAGCCCGAAGAAACAGTACATCATTACTGGGCCAGATTCCTCCTGGTTATGAACAGGATGAAGGACTGCCGCGAGGAAGACACAATTTCATTCTTCTGCAATAATTGCACGGACAAGGGAATCCTCAACGCCATAAGTCGCCGTGATATTACACGCTTCGCTGACTTGGTGTCCATAGTACGAAAGTACTATGCGATGGAAAGCGCCTGGAAAACCGAAATAAAATTTTGGGACAATCCGGGCCTGAATACAAACCCAATCTGAAATAAAAGGGTGCATCATCGCCAGACACCCAAGTCAAACACCAAAAAGAAAAAACCCTCTACAGGGAATGGAACCGTATTGGAAGGATGGCTTAATGGACCCTGTAAAATTCACAGTACAGAGGACGCCACACCAACTCATAGCCTTAGAGCATGTTGGATACTCCGGCAGGTGGCCAAAATTGGCGAAGATCTCCTAATTCCGGAGGCCACACAAAGCCACCCCAGAGACACCAATATGGTATTAACAGTCTTCGAGACTTTCGCATCAAATAACATGTGAAAAAGGACACTCTGCAGCCTTGCCGAAATCTACCAAGTGGCAACAATAAACCCATGGAGTGACACGGCTATTACCTTTAACGCCAGTGATGAACCTAAATTCTGAACAGCCCGAGTACCAGCCGCATTAGTCCTCAGTCCAATAGTGGACGACTTTCGTCTTACCAAGGTACTCATGGACGGCGGCAGCGGATTGAACCTCATTTATGAGGAAACCCTTCAAAAATGGAAATAGACTGGAACCGCATTGAGCGAAGAAGCACAACCTTTAGAGGAATAATCCCCAGTCGGGAAGCGCGTTGTACAGGAAAAATCACACTAGATGTGGTGTTTGGCACACCGGATAATTACAGGTCCGAAGAGGTCACGTTCCATGTGGCTCCGTTCAGCAGCGGTTATCACGCTCTGCTAGGGCGGGAAGCGTTTACAATCTTCCAAGCAATACCCCATTACGGGTACATGAAGCTCAAGATGCCCGGGCCCAACGGGATCATCACTCTCGCTAGTGATCCGTACATAGCACTCCGCACCGAAAACAAGACAGTCGCACTGGCCCTCAAGGCACTATCCGAAGCCCTAGCGGCTGAGGAACTGACTGCGCTGCGCTCCATGGTGAATAGAGACGATGTGGTACTCGACAAAAGATTCAAGTCCACCTCCTTTAAACCGGCGGACGAAATAGTCAAATTCCAGGTCCATCCAACAGACCCCAATAAAACAGCTTCCATCGGGGCACATTTAAACCCTGATGTAGATGCCGCACTGCGACAGTTCCTACGGGAGAACTGGGACATTTTCGCCTGGCACCCTTCAGACATGCCAGGAATCCCACGCAGGCTGGCCGAGCACAGCTTAAATATCCTAAAAGAATTCAAACCTGTCAAGCAAGCTCTTCGGCGTTTTTCCGAACCTAAGAGACAGGCCATGGGAGAGGAGCTAGCAAAGCTATTGGAGGCCGGATTCATCAGAGATATAAAACATCTGGACTGGCTAGCAAACATGGTGATGGTACCAAAGAAGGAAAAATCCTGGCGCCTGTGCGTTGATTTTAAAGACCTTAACAAGGCTTGCCCAAAGGATCCCTTCCCCCTCCCCCGCATCGATCAAATTATCGATGCTACCGCAGGACACGATTCGTTGTGTTTCCTCGACACATATTCCGGCTACCATCAAATCAAGATGGCAGAATCAGACCAAGCCGCAACGACATTTATCACACCATACGACCCATTCTGCTTCAACACAATGCCCTTCGGGCTCAAAAACGCCGGCGCAACATATCAGCGCATGATTCAGACATGTCTGGCAAACCAGATCGGCAAAACGGTGGAGGCATATGTAGATGATGTGGCCATCAAAACAAGACATGTCGAATCTTTAGTATACGACTTGAGGCTCACATTCGATAACCTCCGAACATACGACATCAAGCTCAACCCAAAAAAATGCGTTTTTGGCGTCCCAGCCGGAAAGCTCTTGGGCTTCATTCTATCCGGTAGAGGAATTGAAGCAAATCCAGCCAAGATCCGAGCTCTGTCACAATTGGATATCCCAAAGGACCTCAAACAAATACAAAAGTTAACCGAATGCGTGGCGGCTCTAAGCCGCTTTATCTCCCGCTTGGGAGAAAAGGCCCTACCCCTTTACCGCCTCCTTTGGCGCACTGAACACTTCGAATGGACAGATGCAGCCACGGCCGGACTCGACAAAATAAAAGCCATATTGGCAACAAACCCAGTCCTGGCCGTGCCAAACATTGGCGAACCAATGCTATTGTACATTGCAGCAACACATTAGGTGGTAAGCGCAGTGCTCGTCGTTGAACGAGAAACGGACGGACACAAATTCCCCCTTCAAAAGCCGGTCTATTATGTGTCCACTGTCCTCACTCCGTGCAAATCATGGTACCTGCATTATAAAAAGATTGCTTACGCGGTATTCATGGCATCCTGGAAGCTACGACACTACTTTCAAGAGTGTTCAATAACAGTAGCCTCGGAAGTACCACTTAACGATATTATAAACAACCGTGACACAACAGGCCGGATTGCAAAATGGGCCATTGAGCTCCTCCCGTTCGACATAACTTATAAGCCACGTCGAGCCATCAAGTCGCAAGTTTTGGCCGACTTCGTCGCAGAATGGACGGAGGCCGAATTCCCTAAAGAGTACGACACATATTCAAATTGGATCATGCATTTCGACGGCTCCAAGATGTTGGCCGGACTAGGGGCTGGCATCGTTTTGACGTCCCCCACAGGAGACACAGTTCAATGCGTACTCCAGATTATGTACAAAGACTCCAACAATGCAGCCGAATATGAGGCCCTTTTACATGGTCTCCGGATGGCAGTATCCATGGGCATTCAATGCCTAGAGGTGCGCGGGGACTCGAACCTCGCAATATCCCAAATAAATGGAGACTTCAATGCCAAGGATCCAAAAATGGCAGCTTACCACAACGCCGTCCTAAAAATGTCAGCTCGGTTCGAAGGGCTTGAATTTCACCATATAGCCTGGGAAAATAATCAGGCGGCAGATGTCCTGGCACGCATCAGCACAAAACGCGATGTAGTCCCCCCCAACATCTTCTTGGAAAGGCTGTTCAAGCCATCCGTAGTATGGGAAGGGGAGCCGAACAATAACAGCCCGGACCCAACCGCACTGCCCGACACCGAGCATTCTGACACAATCGGAGGCTCTGCCAATGAAATAACACCTTCAGCCCACGTAATAATGGCCGTCATCGCCCCGTGGACAAAACCATTCCTCGCCTACCTTACTAGGCAGGAACTCCCCGAGGACCAAAATGAGGCACGCTGCATAGTGCGGCGATCCAAAGCCTACAGAGTCCACGAGGGAGAGCTCTATAAGAAAAGCACTACCGGAGTCCTTCAAAGGTGCATCTCCGAAGAGGAAGGCCGGAACCTCGTGGCTGAAATTCATGCCGGACTCGGCGGTCATCACACTGCAGCTCGGTCCCTTGTAAGCAAGGCCTTCCGTACAGGCTTTTATTGGCCGACGGCCTGGGCAGACGCCCATGACTTGGTCCAACGATGCACCGGTTGCCAGCTCTTCACAAACCAAAGCCATATGCCACCCACCGCCCTCCAAACTATCCCCATTACTTGGCCCTTCGCGGTCTGGGGGCGTGACATGGTTGGACCCCTTAAAGGTGGAACCCACAAGCAAAAATACTTACTGGTCATGGTGGATAAGTTCACCAAATGGATAGAAGCCAAGCCTGTTGAGACGGCCGAATCTGGACCGGTGATAGACTTTATATCCGGGGTTGTACACTGTTACGGCGTCCCCCACAACATCATCACTGATAACGGCACGAACTTTACGGCCGACGAGGTAAAACTCTGGTGCAAAAACATGGGCATCAAGCTCGATTATGCTTCCGTCTATCACCCATAAACTAACGGCCAGGTCGAACGTGCAAATAATCTTATCATAAGCGGCATCAAACCCAGATTAGTGCGGCCCCTCAAGGAATCTAACACGCACTGGGTAGAGGAGCTTGACTCCATACTTTGGGGGCTGCGGACCACGCCGAATCGCACCACCGGATACACACCATTCTTTATGGTGTACGGCGCAGAGGCAGTTTTGCCTTGCGACATAATTCATGACTCACCTCGAGTGCGCATGTACGAAGAAAGAGAAGCCGAGCTCGATCGGCAGGACAGTTTGGACGCATTGGAGGAGGAGTGCGACGTGGCAAAAGCACGTTCCGCATTCTATCAACAGTAGGCTTGAAGGTACCAAAGCAGAGAAGTACGGGCCAAAAATTACAACATTGGCGAATTAGTTCTACACCTGCCAGACAAGAAAAAGGACAAACTCAAGCCCAAGTGGGAAGGTCCCTTCATAATTGACCAAGTCCTGACTGGTGGAGCGTACTGCCTGTGAGATGCATCGGATAACCGACTCGAGCCGAACCCATGGAACGCAGCCCGTCTCCGAAGATTCTATGCCTAGCGCCGGACTCTGTGTTCGTCTCCTTCCTCTGTCCATTTTTTATATATATTGTCTGTCTTACATTTCTCTCCTTCACCCCTTCCTTTCTCTTATAACCTTTAAAGGCTCATAAAATGACGTGCTATTCGCACTCATTAAACCTGGGGGCTTATTTTAACAGAAGCTTATTTATACGGGCTTCATGCCCAACACATGTGTTACACTTCTGCATGTACCTTTTATTTCACCATTATATGCATCGATATGACTTAAGTTTTGGCCAAGCTAGGTTGCCTGGCTCCTGTGCTTACCCCTACGTTCCCGATTATTCAGCTAGGCGGTAAAGGGAGCACCTCTGCGATTGTTACTACCAGATCAGCCGGATGTGTACCTCAAACTGGGTGAAGCCGAAAGCTAGCGTTCTTAAGGGAATATTTGGTCGGTGACCTAAAAGATGATCTTTTCACTTATTTATTTATGCGCCCTCAGATGCTTTTTCCTGCATCTTTTTCGCAGAATGGGCATGCACTTTAGGGCATGCCTCCCAGGGAAAGGAACCCCTAATGGAACTATTCTCCCTGGAAGATGTTTCTTACTAACCATGTAATATAACATAACTAGTCGGGCACTTGTTTGTTCACGCACTAATGACCCCTACGCCTGGTCTCCATGCATTCCCCGGTCTTATATAACCGCATGGGAATTCGGACACACTCCGGACCGTCAGGTCCCGAGGCTGAAGCGAAAAGGTCGGCCATGACAAACGATCTACAATCCGGCTAGAAGGCATTATAAATGTCAATTAAATTACATAGTCATTCTGACTGATTGTATCCCTCTTCAATACCATCCAACAGGCTGTCTAATTTACAGTCCTACTGGGAATACTTTGCGGCCAATTCTACTTGGCCGTATACTAAGCTTACAGGGATCTCCTTCCCGTCGGGCCCCACAGGACCGACCTCGGCCATGTGGTTGGGGTCAGCCTTTGTGTACCGCGTCTTCACCATGGATCAGGCCTCCCTAGCGCCTTGACGGCATGCCGATACCTTCCACAATCGGAAGCGCCGCCGTGCTTCCTTTAGCTTCTCCGCAAGCTCTCCAAGACCTTCGGGCACGGAGATGGATGGCCACAGGGCCTGGGCAATGCCTCGCATCACCTTCCGAACTTGCTCGAGCAGTTGCGAGAGCTCGGGAAGAAGGACACCCATAGAACCGGGCATCTCCTCTGTAGGACGACCTGTTAGCACACCTACAGACATTACTCTGTTAGTCGACTTCCCCGCCGAACTTTTTTTTCTCCAAAGGTTCGTTCAAGCACTTATTAAATATGCCGTGCCGAAGCCGCCGATTCTCCTTAACAGAGTCTGACAGCTGGGCATGAACATCTTTCAGCTCGACGCCCAGCTTGGTGTTGGCATCTTGGAGATCATTCTTCTCCCGCCTCACCTTTGTCAGCACCTTCTCACCAGCCTTCAGCTAGCGTAGGAGGTGTTGCCTTTCCGGATTCAATCCGGCGCCATCTGCAATTTCATTTGTCAGATTCGCACCCATGCCGTGCTTAGCAAAATACTTATCTTTAGAAGTGTATATTACCAGAGGGGGTCTCCTTGGGCTCCCCTGCCGCGGCTAGTGCGGCCTCAAGTTGGGCTTTGCACTCTTCCAGCTCCTGGGGCAGTAGGGAATTCTTTTCTGTAAGAACCTGCATATCATATGATCCTTAAATCAGTTATTCTAACTGTTTCAAGTCTCGGGGGCTACTGGTATATATATATATATAATTACCAAAATTTTCTTACCTGTATGTCTTTTACATATTGCTCCGTGGCTCTGGCTAGACCATTTTGAGCGGCATGGAGGTACGCATCTCCCGAATTGAAGGCGTCTAATGCCTTTCGGGAGAAACAAGCGTCCGGTGTGCACCTTGTGTTCGCCTCCGCCTCCGGACCAGGCTTTGGAGCCTGGCTGGTGGAGGCGCGATTGGCAGCGCCTCCGGATATAGTCCGGCGAGGTCTCTTTGTCCTGAAGAAAGCATGAGTGTTAATATACCTTGAAGGTATAACACCTGGGATAAGGGGGCGCGCCATACCTTTGCGCTGACGCCTCGGTCCGGATTGCACCTCTTTTCTACCCACGGGGCCCTGCGGCCCCTCGTTGGCTTATCGCCGCAGGTTCGGCCTCCCGTCTGAAAAACCTCCCCTGCAAAGTTCGGTTGTAATCAGGAAACTGAAAATGCGAGAGGGCGGACCCCTATTCGGGGTACTGGGACTTCAATCTCAGTTACCTGGGAGGCCGGGATTAGCCCTGGGTAATCGGCCGTAATGGCCACCAAGGCGTTATCCTTGCTCAATTGATGGAACACTCCATCAATCAGCTCCATAGGTAAGTCCGGATCCTCTTGAGAGGCCGGGTCGAGGGACCGTCCTGGGTCCTCGGGTTGTGGAGGAGGGTTGTTTATTTCTTTAACAGCTTGGCGCAGTTCCTGCGTTGAAGTCGTTAGACTGAATATTTAACAATGGGAATATAAAACAAATGGGCAGGTAAATGTGGCCACTTACCCAGCTTGGGGCATTGTACATAGAAAATCCACCCTTTGGGTCGACGCGGAGAAATTCCTCCTCTTCTCCCTTGTACAAAGCAGACAAGGTCTTTGTTAGAGCCGCAGCCCAATCCGGCCCCTTACGGCCGTAGCGGGTGGCGTCGTCCTCCCCGTTGAAGTCCCACATGGGGTGGCCTCTATACTGTAGCGGCTGCACTCCTCGCATAATGCATGCGGCCATGACCCCGATCATGGTCAGTCTGGAATGAGCTAACAATCTTATCCGGCCCATCAGGTAATGGACGTCCTTGTCACTTTCCCTCTGAGGGCTCCGTGGACGCCAACTTAGGCGCTTCTTTAGTGGAGGACTGTCAAACTCAGGGAGGCCGGTCCGGATAGGATCCAGCAGCGGGACGTCCTCTATGTAAAACCATTCCAAAGGCTAGTCCTCGGACGCCTTCTTTGGGGTTCCGGATAGATATCCGGTCCCGGCGATGCGCCACACTTCGGCTCCGCCCACTTGATATATTGACCCCTTCTTAGAACAGGGCACGAGGCAGAATAGCTCTTTCCACAGCCCGAAATGAGCCTCAACACCCAAGAACAGCTCGCAGAGGGCTACGAAGCCCGTGATATGCAATACGGAGGCAGGCGTGAGATTGTGTAGTTGGAGGCCATAGAACTCCAGGAGCCCCCAGAGAAATGGATGGATTGGAAATCCGAGCCCCCTTATTAAGTAAGGGACGAGGCACACTCGCTCTCCTTTGAAGGGATTAGGGGCACTCTCCGCTTGCTCTCCGCCATTATAGATGGAAAGACCGGCTCAAACCGGGACCATATAGGCCGGGGGGAGAAAACCCTTGGTCTGGAGCGTCACTAGCTCGCTATGCGGGATGGAGCATCTCTCCCAATATCCAGGTTGAGAGCTGGAAGGGCGAGAGGAGGAGTTGTGATGGCTGGCCATGGTGGTATGGACCTTTGTCGGATGCACTCTGATGAACACTCGCGAATGGGAGAAGGTGTGGTTTGGATCTAAATCCTCGTCCCCTTAAATGGACGGCTCATATGCGCGGCTAGGGGTGTGGATGTAAAAACACTCAGACTTTTCATATTCATTTGACACGTGGGAGACGGCCATTATTGGGCGTAGAAGCCGAGGAGCGCAACATTTACAAGAAACCGGACTTTATTCAACAGGTACACGGAATTTGGAGGAGAACCCGCCTTGCAATGCCGAAGACAATCTACGCGCCGGACTCATCGTCATTGAAGCCTAGATCGGGGGCTACTGAGGGAGTCCTGGATTAGGGGGTGTCCGGATGGCCGGACTATACCTTCAGCCGGACTCCTGGACTATGAAGATACAAGATTGAGGACTTCATCCCATGTCCGGGAGGGACTTTCCTTGGCATGGAAGGCAAGCTTGGCGATACGGATATGTAGATCTCCTACTATTGTAACCGACTTTGTGTAACCCTAGCCCTTTCCGGTGTCTATATAAACCGGAGGGTTTTAGTCCGTAGGACAACATACAGAACAACAATCATACAATAGGCTAGCTTCTAGGGTTTAGCCTCTCTGATCTCGTGGTAGATCTACTCTTGTACTACCCATATCATCAATATTAATCAAGCAGGACATAGGGTTTTACCTCCATCAAGAGGGCCCGAACCTGGGTAAAACTTCGTGTCCCCTGCCTCCTGTTACCATCCGGCCTAGACGCACAGTTTGGGACCCCCTACCCAAGATCCGCCGGTTTTGACACTGACACCAGCGCCATTCAAATAAAAAAGCATGGGGAGATACGCCAGACCTGCGAGACATATTGGAGGACAAAGCAAAGCATGCAAGATTGATCTATGGATCACGAGGGCGCACTACTCCGCAAGACGATAAACGTCACACCGGATACAGTAAAAGCAAATCCGGCGGGGCCGAACACAGTGGGCAAGACCCTTTCGAGCTGCGTCGCGACATAGCCCAATACAGAGGCGCCGCACACCCCTTATGCTTCACAGACGAAGTAATGGAACATCAATTCTCAGAAGGTTTCAGACCTGTAAATATTGAATCATACGACGACACAACAGATCCCACAGTATGGATCGAGGATTTCCTCCTCCACATCCACATGGCCCGCGGTGATGACTTACACGCCATCAAATACCTCCCACTAAAGCTCAAAGGACCAGCGCGGCATTGGCTTAACAGCTTGCTAGCGGACTCCATTAGCTGTTGGGAAGATCTGGAAGCCGCATTCCTCGACAACTTTCAGGGCACTTATGTCCGACCACCAGACGCCGATGACTTGAGCCACATAATTCAGCAACCAGAAGAGTCGGCCACGCAATTCTGGACTCGGTTCCTTACAAAGAAAAATCAGATCATTGATTGTCCGGATGCAGAGGCCTTAGCGGCTTTCAAACACAACATCTGAGACGAGTGGCTAGCCCGGCACCTTGGTCAGGAAAAGCCGAAATCTATGGCAGCCCTCACGACGCTCATGACCCGCTTTTGTGCGGGAGAAGACAGCTGGCTGGCTCACAGTAATAACATGTCAAAGAACCAGCAGCCCCGGCAAGTTAATTGCCGAAAACAAGGACAAGGGGCCGCATAGCGATGACAAGGAGGAGCCCCGGCAGCCACACACCGGAGGATAGAAGAGGTTTCCCCCGCAAGTGCGGACAGTGAACATGATATACGCAACCCACATCCCCAAGAGGGAGCGGAAGCATGCGCTCAGGGACGTCTATGCGTTGGAGCCAGTCGCCCCAAAGTTCAACCCATGGTCCTCCTGTCCGATCACCTTCTATCGCAGGGACCACCCCACTAGTATCCGTCATGGCGGATTTGCCGCACTGGTCCTAGACCCAATCATTGACGGATTTCACCTCACTCGACTCCTTATAGATGGCGGCAGCAGCCTGAACCTGCTTTATCAGGATACAGTGCGCAAAATGGGTATAGATCCCTCAAGGATCAAACCCACAAAAACGACCTTTAAAGGCGTCATTCTAGGTGTAGAGGCCCATTGCACAGGCTCAATTACACTGGAAGTGGTCTTCGGATCCCCGGATAATTTCTGAAGCGAAGAGTTAATCTTCGATATAGTCCCGTTCCGCAGTGGTTATCACGCACTGCTCGGGCGAACTGCATTTGCTAGATTCAATGCGGTACCGCATTATGCATACCTCAAGCTCAAGATGCCAGGACCTCGCGGAGTTATTACAATCAATGGAAACACAGAGCGCTCTCTCCGAATAGAGGAGCACACCGCGGCCCTTGCAGCAGAAGCGCAAAGCAGCCTCTCAAGGCAATCAACCAGTTCGGCGCTTCAAAGCCCGGACACCTTCAAGCGCGCTCGGGGCAATCGGCAAATAGACCGCCTGGCGCGATCTGAGCTCGCGTAGCAATACGGCGGCCACCCCAATCCCATCCCAACGGCGAAACTCGTGCCGCGCGTACATAATTACACATTAAAAATACCATGGGCATAGGTGGGGAGGGGGGCACAGCTGCAGCACGCCCCAAGATGCGGCTTAAACCGCAGTAGGGGCTTCCCGTTTGTTATTTTCCTTTTTTTCAGGGCCCTAATCTCTGGAAACACTATCCGGCAGCACTATTGCCGAACACATGATGCAGCAACCGAGGAGGCAGACAGCTACATCATACCACGGAATTCCCAGGTTGATTACAGTAACGAGCGAAATATTTGATTTAATATCATTCCTCAGCTTGCCCTTGGAAGGGACATAGTCCTACTCTTTGCTTATCGCACTATCTGTATCACTCTACTTTAACGCAATTTTTTTAATAAACTATGCATGCCATTACGACTATTATTGCATTTTTGTTATATATACATATATCTATGTGTTCATTAATGGCGCCTTGCAACCGTACACTTTGGTACGGCCAATACACCAGGGGCTTACGTACCCCACAATGCGGTGTGAAAAAGTCCGAACACTTTCACAAGTGCGGCACCCCGAACTTATAGCATTATATGCATCGGCTCCGAATCATGTCTTTGGTCAAATGTTGGGTTTGCCCGGCTCCTATGTTTTGTTACCTTACGTTCCGCTCTATCGGCTAAGGTAGTGCTAGGAGAACTACTGTGATTGTGCCCCGGTTCTGCTGGGTTCAGCACCTCAGTAGAGAAAGCTAAAACTGATTGTCATGATAAGGCGAGAGACTGGTCGCTGTTCGGCGAGGTTTTCAAGTCCCTAAAGACTTATGCCACTTAGAGCGAGGGGCCGGCCCTGTCCGGCTTAAAGGCGTGTATCGCGCCCCGAATTCGGCCTTTCGAATACCAGGGCTTCGCCGAAATTTAAAATTATAGAATTCTATGGCTAAGTGAGAGTGATAAAGCATTATTAGTCCGGTTGCCTTGTTTGCTGTTTTGAGCACCTCCCTCGAAGGACCCAAACATGGGAACAAGAGGGCTCAGGTTTATCCCGAACACCCCAGCACTCGTGGCATGGGGGCAGAAGCCGAGGACTAGCAATCTCTCAGATTGGATAAACAGCCAAACAGAAGGCAATATTTTAAATTCAAACAAGCGTTGCATAGCGCATATGAAACAAGTTTTCATAAATACAGGATAAAACGAGCAAGTCTCACTCAAATATTACATCTTTGGAACACTCGTCCGCTATGAGACGGGCACCCGGCAGAACACCCTCATAGTACATCTCGGGGTGGCGGTGCTCCTTGCCCTCCGGCGGCCCCTCCTTGATCAGCTTCACGGCGTCCAGCTTGACCCACTGCAATTTCACACGGGCGAAATCCCGGCGTGCACCTTCAATGCAGACAGATCGCTTGACGACCTCCAGCCGCGGGCAGGCATCCACAAGCCGCCTCACTGAAAGTGCATTATATCGACTAGAGGGGGGGTGAATAGGCGATTTTTATGAAAGTCTTCAAAATGTGGAAGTTATGAAGACAAACAGCAGAGATATGCCTATTACTATGCAGCGGAAGGTAGACTACACTAGGCAAGCCATGGTCAAGTATCAACAGAGTGAAAGCACAGTGACAAATAGCTGCAGTGTAATAAGGATCAGGTAGGAAGATATTATGAAGCCAAACAGATCATACACTCATGTTGTGAAGACAAAAGATAGAACAATGAGTAATCAGTAAGTGAAAGGAAGTGAAGATGAAACCAGTGACTCGTTGAAGACAATGATGTGTTGGACCAGTTCCAGTTGCTATGACAACTGTACGTCTGGTTGGAGCGGCTAGGTATTTAAACCTTAGGACACACAGTCCCGGACACCCAGTCCTGAACACGCAGCTCAGGACACCAAGTCCTCACCATATTCTCCTTGAGCTAAGGTCACATAGTCCTCTCCCGATCACTCTGGTAAGTCTTCAAGATAGACTCCCAAACCTTCACAGACTTCGTTCACTGGCAATCCACAATGTCTCTTGGATGCTCTGAACGCGACGCCTAATCGTCTGGCGGATGCACAGTCCTCAAGTGTAATAAGTCTTCAGATCACACATACAAGAAGACTTAAGTGATTCCCAATTCTCTCTGGCTCTGGTGGTTAGGGCTTTATCCTCGCAAGGAATTCTCTCTCAAAGGCTTCGAGGTGGGTTGCTCTCAAACGACAAAAGCCGTACTCTCAATCTGAGCAGCCAACCATTTATGGTTGTAGGGGGTGGGCTATTTATAGCCACTTGGCAACCCGACCTGATTTGTCCGAAATGACCCTGGGTCACTAAGGAACTGACATGTGTCCCAACGGTCAGATTTCAAACTCACACGACAACTTTACTTGGGCTACAAGCAAAGTTGACTTGTCCGACTCTGGACAAGATTCGCTCTCATTGTCTTCACTTGAAGACATAGGTTTTTGGTTTAGGCATCACTTCAGTCATTCTGACTGGTTCTCCTGGACCCCACTTAACAGTACGGGGGTTCCTATGACTCAACACAAAAGAAAAAGAACTACAAAAGATCTAAGTCTTCGAGCTCCATAGGCTTCATATCGTGTCTTCTCTTGTCATAGTCTTCAATGTGAATATCTTCATATACCACCTTTGACTTCAATGTCTTCATACATTTTTAGGGGTCATCTCTGGTAGTAAAACCGAATCAATGAGGGACTTCTACCTGTGTTATCCTGCAATTCTCACAAACACATTAGTCCCTCAACTAGGTTTGTCGTCAATACTCCAAAACCAACTAGGGGTAGCACTAGATGCACTTACAATCTCCCCCTTTTTGGTGATTGATGACAAACTAGTTGAAGTTTTCAATGGGGAATATAATCTGTGAATTTGTAGAAGATAAGGAATTGTCTTCATAAGTTGCAAGGGCTCCCCCTGAAGATGTGCATATAAGTTAATTTGCTTTTGGAATGCAAATGCACATGGCAGGTTGTACTTGTGGAGATCCACTTTAGCTTATGATGACAATCCACTATGCATGTGAAAGTATATGAAGATAATGACATGCATAATGGAAAATGGACGTCTGCAGAATGAGCTAAGTGCGGAATTTATCGTCGCACATGCGGAATTTATCTTCGCAAAACAAGGTGGCAAACAAGTAGCAGACGACCATCTGGTTTAAGTGTTACAACTCATAAGAACCAATTGTAGCAAAAACGGGAGTTGTAAGCACGAAGCAAAATATAAGACACCCGCCCATATGAACCCGCTGAAGACTATCAATCTCATATGCTTCTCCCCCTTTTGACAGTAATGACCAAAAAGGTTTGAAGACATAGAGTCTCTACTCGTTCCCATGAGGAGTAGGTGAAGCAGCAGGGTTGTTGATGTTGTTTGGCGGTGCAGAAGAGCTTGGAGGTGCTGAAGCAGGTGGTGGTGAAGTAGCATCGTCTTCTTCCTCAATAATTCTGGCAATGACTGTGGCAGTAGAGGAAGAGAACTCAGAGTCTTCAAGGGATGGAGTTCCCAGCAGCACAGCTGTTCGAGGAGGTGTGCAGTCAAACTTGAATCTCTCAGTGAAGCCATCCTCTTGAGGATCAGCTTCAGAAAGCATCATCGTTAGCCCTTTCCATGTGCGGCGACAGGTTTCATGGGCAACGAAAGCGTTCTTGGTGGCAAGATTTTGGATGCGATTTACATCCACCAAGAGGCTTTTCATCTGTCTCTTCAACCAGTCATGATGCCTATCCTGCTTTTGATGAAGGGCCACAAGAAGCTCTCGGTTGTTGAGAACACGAGTGCGCTTCTTGGGTCTTGAAGCAGTGGCACTGTTAGTGGCTTCAGTTGAAGCAGGGTGTGGTGCACGTGTAGTGCCAGCCAAAGGATACACCCTAGAGATGGCTTCAACACCTTCAACGTTTTGAGTGAAGCTCTGGTGTTCTGCATTCCGAAGACTCAGAGGTTGCTTGGCAGGTTCAGGATAGATGGCTTCAGCAGAGGATCCACATCAGGCAAGAAGATCCGATGGTTGCGGGCTGAGGGCTGATACGAGATGGCAGAGTGAAGTTTGATCAGCCTCATTACCCAAGGAGCATAGAACTTTAAACCAAACAGATCTGAGCCTGATGCAGCTAGTTGGCGTATGAAGAAATCCTGTGTCTTGAAGCATTTGCCATGAAGGATACAGAATATCAGAGTCTTCATTGCACCCTTGATCTTGGCATTTGGAGAGTGTCCTTTAATGGGCCAGAGAGTCCGCCGGATGATGTGATAGATGGTCCTAGGCAGGTACTCAAGGTCTTCAACGAAGAACTCTGTGGGATAAGGAGCATCGTGGGGCAATGGCTTCATCATGGAGAGCATCTGACTCATATTCGGTTCAGGCCTCTGAAATATGCTCTCAATAGCGTCAGTGTGTAGCTGACAGCCTTGCTCGAAGAATTCGCCTGGAGTGGGCAGGCCAGTGAGCTCAATGATATCAAATGCATTGGCTTCGTGATGAACGTTGCCGGTCATCCACTCCAGGACCCAAGTCTTCGGATCTCTGTTGTATCCTTTGATGTGCAGTGTGGCATAGAATTGTAGCAGGAGCTTTTCGTTCCAATGCTCTTCATCAGTAACAAACTGTAGCAGACCCACTTGTTTGAAGCAATCCAACGCTTCCTCTAGACAGGGCAGACCAGCAATAGCTTCAACATCAAGGCGCTTGTGCGGGAAAATGCAACCTTGGTTGTACAGTATGCAAGAGTAGTAGCTGCGCTGAGGATAGCTCCAGAACCTATCTGATGAAATCCTTTCCCTTGAATAGGGGTTCTTGGAGCTATTGAAGAAAGTATTATCTGCCCTGAAGCTATTGATGTTGAAGGAACCAGGTGCTGATGCAGGACCTGGGAACCTTGGCATTCTTGGGATTGGCTTCTGAACCTGAGGCCTGTGCTGAACATGGTAGTTGAATTGTGGACCGGCAGCAGACTCAGGAATAGAAGTGTCAGGATCAATAGCTTTGCTGTCTTCTGAAGCTTTTGGTGGGGAGGGCTCCACATTAGCTTCAATGTTAGTTGTGGCAGCCTCACGATTTCCATCCTCCACTTGACTAGCTGGAGGGTCGGTCACAGGCACGTTCTCCTGGAGAACTGCTTCTTGGTGGAGCAGAGGAGTGGGCTCTTGTGGTACTTCTTCTTCTGCGGCTAATGCAGCCGGAATGTCTTCAGCATAGACTTGAGGCCTTGGACCTTTGCGAAGCCGGCGGAATGCAGACGACGCCTATGGGGTTGGAGTTGGCTGGGCCTCATAGTCTTCTTCCTCTTGAGGGCGATCCGCCCATGAAGCATCCTGTGCAATTGGCGTCAATGGACGACCAACGCTGATGAGTTCGCTGTGTTCTAATTGAGGAAGGGTTGCATCATCTTCTACATTGTCACGATGACCAATGTCTTCAGCAGTGATGGGATCAGCTGCTGGAATGACTTCAGCTTCAGGAGCCTCTGTGGAAGCAGGCTCATGAACCGTCAGTTGACATTCTGCGTCAAGGTGAACCATAGAAATGTGTTCAACTATCAAGGGCTCTGTGGGAGCAGCCCGAGCTTTCTTGGTCTTTCTCTTTTTCTTGCTGGGGGCAGTAGGAGAGGCTTCAGAGTGTTTCCTCTTCCGGGCTTCAGCCTCTGCAGTTCTTGTCTTCTTGAGCTCTGAAGCGGTTGACCGGCTCTTTGGCTTCGAGCCAGTCATTGCAGTTGGGAAGACAAGCGGAACTGCTTCCTGCCTTGGTGCCTCTGGTTCAGCTGGAATAGTCTTCTTCTTTTTCTTTGCGGCCATCTTGGGGTCGATGCTAGGACGCCCAAGTGCCTTGTGCTTCTCAGCCTCATTGTAGGCTTGCACACATCTGTCAGCCAGAGTCTTCATCCGCTCATGTGAACCCTGAGCTTCTGCACGCTTCTTTAGAAAGTTTTCCTTTAGCTCATGCAACATGATCTTGAAGCTCTTCACTTCTTGCACACTGAGCTTGGCCATATGCTTCTTGAACTGAGCCTTTTCATGATCAATTTTCTGCTTCAGTTCAACAATGTGCTGGGCAATAGCAAGTTCTGAAGCAATAGCGCCTTGGAAGGCGACTCTGAGGCCAACGGGCAGCTGTAGATCTTCAAAGCTGATGTTTGGTGTGGCAAACCACTCGTCAATGAAGTTGTGGATGATGGCGACATCAAAGAGAGGCAAATTGTTGAAGATTTCTACTTCTTCTTTGCTCTTGATGAGTTGCTCAAGAGCGTCATCTCCAAGATCTTCATCACTTGACAGATCAATGGTTTCACTGTGCAGAATGGCAGCAGCTGTGAGCTCTTTGCCGGTGTGTGGCTGAGGTATCTTGGCCTTCTGGGGCTTGGAGACGCGGGATACTTCTTCAGACTGCACACTGTCTTCAGGAGGTGCAGTTGCCAATGGCTTCGCCCTTGAGATTTTTGGTGAAGGGGCCGGCTTTGAAGCTTTTGACTTCTTCGACAGCTTTGGCTTTGGTACTGCAGGCACTGCAGGCGCTTCATCAGACTTAGTATCAGCTGCAGGCTCATTCACTACAGTCCCTTGAACCAAGATGTAGGTGATGAGGCCTTCAAGGTTGGCATACGGACCGATGACATTGGGTTCTGCTTCTCGTGTGCCATCTGCCCTTGGTGCTGAGGGACCAGGGTTGAAGTCTAACCCAAATTTCTTCTTGTTCTGCTTCGCTGAGTTTTGGGCAAACTGGAAGTTGCACTTGAACAGATTGTCGTCACGACACCAGAGTAGTGACGACGGATGTGCATCATCAGGTTGTGGCCCACGAACCATGCATGGATAGAAGCTTTGGGCAATAGCTTCATCTCTGGACTTGGGTTGGAGATTCTTGTATAAGATGTCTCCCCACGGTCTTTTGATGGCGCTTTTCTCAGCATACTCTTGGGTTGTGAAGCGGTACTTAAACCATTGTTCTGCCCAATAGCGTCGAATCCATTGGATTTGGGTCTTGCGCTGACCATAATCCTCTTCAGGATCTGTCTTATACATTTCTGCGAGTTCATCAGGCAGATCTTTGGATGTTTCGCCACGATGTTGTCTGCCCCCCTTCCTTGCTGCTTTCTCTGAAGCCATAAACTTTAACTTGAAAGGCTTCAAGATGTTCAAAGGCTTCAAAGGCTTTCTCTTGCTGGACCAACAGGAACTGGCTTTAGGAGAATTTATGTGATGTTGTAAGAATTCTGCAAATGAATGCAGACTATGAGAACCAAAGGATTCTCCCACAGACATGTACCTGTGACAGCATTAAGGTGCAAGGGAAGGGGAAGAGGTCATATGCATTCTCAGAAGATTTTGAAGATAAATCAGTTTAGAAGACATTGACCTCATCGTGCGAAGACATTCACTCATAGATAAGAAGTTGGTTCCAGATTTGTACGAATCCACAGATCAGTACAAGTGAGGAATCTAACTACTTTGTGAAGCACAAGTGAATATACTAGGCATGTTATGAGATGCAGTTTGAGAGCGATCTAGTTTGTGTGAGCAGAAACTACTTGTGGTAGAAAGTGACAGATCAATAGGATCAACGGTGCTGTAAAAAGGGAGTTTTATTTACCACACTGAGAACTGCTAGACGGAGTGGGAGATGAGGCCGAGCAGTTCACTCGTCCGTGCCTTAACTTGGCGACGGAGGAGACCTACGGCGACGGCGGAGAGGACGATGTCCGCGGTCGGCATGAAGACGGCGTCGGAGAGGTTGCGGCAGCGAAGCGCTTCGTCGCCGGCGTCGTCGAGAGCTAGCGGTGGCGCTAGGGTTCGTGCGAGGGTGGAAGAAGAGATAGTTACTGCTGTGAGTGTGTATTTATAGGCACAGGGGCGGCACTGCGCTATTACATAGGTGCCCCTGGCGATTCGCATTTGAGTAATACGTGGCCATCATGCGGTATTTTGTGGACAGTTCCACCTCCCACGCACGCCTGGATTGTCGGGTTGGTCGTTCCTACTTCTCCGGATTTCATGTGGATAAATGAGCATTGAAAACGGACTTAAATGTTGTCTCTGTGTCTTCTGCTGACAAGGACGCAGAGAAGACATTCGACAGTTTCAATAGAATGCATATGACTTGGAGAGATAGAATTTTGAGATATAGAGCATAGAGAGGTTAGGGTCTGATCACATTCACTTAGTTCAAAAGATTCAAACAAGAAGACATAGCTATAAGTGAATGCTGTAGAGGACAGAACACTAGTATATATATATATATCTATATAATCAACGTAGTGAAGATAATCATGAAGACATGTTGAGATTCGAAGCCAAACCAAATGTGAAGACATTGCAAGGTAACGCCATGAGTGAAACACTTCAAAATAGAACGTTTGGTGGTGGCGTTACCCACCGTATAGGAAGTATTAGACCCAAACACGGCGCACAATTATCGTGGCGCTCCGAAGTCAAATTCCACATTAATGTATTCACACTTAGAATGTATGTCTTCATTGATTGAAGATATACTTTACTTCGTGTGTTGCACATCTAAGTCATCAATATGCATAAGGGTTAGGATGTGTGCCTGATCACAGGACATTTGAGGATTCCAGGATATTTAGCTCACACCGTAACTTGCAAAACCTCTTCTCATCCAAGGGCTTGGTGAAGATATCTGCCAATTGCTCTTCAGTGTTGACGTGTATGATATCAATGTCTTCCTTCACAACATGATCTCTGAGAAAGTGATGACGAATTTCAATGTGCTTTGTCTTCGAGTGCTGAACTGGGTTGTTGGCAATCTTGATGGCGCTTTCATTGTCGCAGTAAAGTGGCACTTGCTTCAGATGAATGCCATAGTCCTTGAGTGTTTGCTTCATCCACAGAAGCTGAGCGCAGCAAGATCCAGCAGCAATGTATTCAGATTCAGCAGTGGAGAGAGATACACAGTTCTGCTTCTTTGAAGACCAACATACAAGTGATCGTCCCAGAAAGTGACATGTGCCTGATGTAGACTTGCGATCAACTTTGCTTTGTCACTAGCATAATCAGCATCCGATAATCCAACAAAATCAAACTCTGAGCCCTTTGGATACCATAATCCTAGAGTTGGGGTGTGAGCCAAATATCGAAGAATTCGCTTCACAGCTAAGTGATGCGACTCCTTTGGTGCCGCTTGAAATCGAGCACACATGCAAACACTAAGCATAATATCTGGCCTAGATGCACATAAATAAAGCAAAGAACCAATCATGGAGCGATATACCTTTTGATCGAACTCTTTACCATTGTCATCAGGACCCAGATGATGTTTGGCTGGCATTGGTGTTGTGAAGCCTTTGCAGTCTTGCATACCGAACTTCTTCAGGCAATCTTTGAGATACTTCTCTTGAGATATGAAGATGCCATTGCGTTGTTGTCATATTTGAAGACCAAGGAAGAACTTCAGCTCCCCCATCATGTCATCTGATATTGCTCTTGCATCATATATCCAAACTCTTCACTGTACTTCTGATTGGTGCAGCCGAAGATAATGTCATCCACATATATTTGGCACACAAACAGTTCATCATCATATGTCTTCGTGAAAAGAGTGGGATCTAGGGAACCAGGTATGAAGCCTTTGCTCTTCAGGAAGTATTTGAGTGTGTCATACCAGGCCCTAGGGGCTTGTTTGAGGCCATACAGTGCCTTGTTGAGCTTGTATACCATGTCAGGATGTTTTGGATTTTCAAAGCCAGGCGGTTGTGCAACATACGCTTTTTCTTCAATCTTGCCATTGAGAAAGGCACTCTTCACATCCATTTGATATAGAAGTATGTTATGATGATTTGCATAGGCCAGCAGTATGTGTATGGCTTCAAGCCTAGCCACAGGAGCAAATGTTTCATCGAAGTCAATGCCTTCCACTTGAGTATATCCTTGAGCAACGAGACGAGCTTTATTTCTGACAACTTGACCATGCTCATCTTGCTTGTTGCGGTATATCCATTTGGTGCCTATTATATTGTGCTTCCGTGGATCAGGACGCTTAACCAGTTCCCATACATTATTCAGCTCAAACTGTTGAAGCTCTTCTTGCATAGCTTGAATCCATTCAGGTTCCATGAAGGCTTCTTCAACTTTCTTGGGTTCTGATATTGAGACGAATGCGAAGTGCCCACAGAAATTTGCTAGCTGAGTTGCCCTAGAACGAGTGAGTGGACCAGGTGCATTGATGCTATCAATTATTCTTTCAATCTGCACTTCATTGGCAACGCGAGGATGTACAGGGCGAAGACTTTGCTCTTGCTGTTCATTGTCATTGTTGGAAGGAATGTCTTCAGGCTGAGCATTGTCTTCATGTTGATCAGGTGCTGAAATGATAAGTTCTTCTTCAGGATGAGCTTCAGAAGGTATAATTTCTCCAGTTCCCATCAGCTTGATTGATTCACTGGATGGAACTTCATCTAGCACACTTGGCAGGTGCTCTCTTTGTGATCCGTTGGTCTCATCGAACCGCACATCCACTGTTTCAACCACTTTGTAATGAAAGAGATTGAAGACTCTATAGGAGTGTGAATCCTTTCCATATCCAAGCATAAAACCGTCATGTGCTTTTGGTGCAAATTTTGAGGTGTGATGTGGGTCCTTGATCCAGCACCTTGCGCCAAATACTCTGAAGTAACTAACATTTGGCTTTTTGCCAGTAAGGAGCTCATAAGATGTCTTGTTCAGTAGCTTGTGAAGATAAACACGATTGATTGTATGGCATGTAGTATCAATAGCTTCGGGCCAGAATTTTCTTGGGGTCTTGTATTCATCTAGCATCGTTCTGGCCATCTCAATTAGTGTTCTGTTCTTGCGTTCGACGACGCCATTCTGCTGTGGGGTGTACGGGGCTGAGAATTCATGTGTGATGCCCAAGGTATCAAGATATGTATCAAGGCCAGTGTTCTTGAATTCAGTGCCATTGTCACTTCTGATGTGCTTTATCTTGGCGCCAAAATTGTTCATAGCACGATTGGCGAAGCGTCTGAAGACATCCTGCACTTCAGTCTTGTAAAGGATTATGTGCACCCAAGTATATCTAGAATAATCATCAACAATAACGAAGCCATAGAGGCAAGCAGTAGTAGTTAGAGTTGAGTAATGAGTGGGACCGAAAAGATCCATGTGAAGCAGTTCGAAGGGTTGAGTAGTAGTCATGATTGTCTTCGAGGGATGCTTGGCCCTCGTCATCTTCCCTGCTTCACAGGCACCGCATAAGTGGTCTTTCTTGAACTTGACGCCCTCGATGCCTATGACATGCTTCTTCTTCGCAAGGGTGTGGAGGTTCCTCATGCCAGCATGTCCAAGCCTTCGATGCCAGAGCCAGCATTCTGAAGCCTTTGCTAGAAGACATACTGCAAGCTGTGGCCCTGCTGAGAAATCTACCACGTACAAATCATCTTTTCGATACCCTTCAAACACTAGAGACTTGTCAGATTCCATTCGTACAAGGCAACGATATTTTCCAAACATTACGATCATGTTCAAATCGCAAAGCATTGAGACAGACATTAAGTTGAAGCCAAGGGATTCAACAAGCATGACTTTATCCATGTGTTGGTCCCTTGAGATTGCAACTCTACCTAGACCCAATACCTTACTTTTACCAGTGTCAGCAAATGTGATGTGGCTCTTGTCGGATGGACGTAAGGTTGAGTCCATAAGAAGACTTCTTTTGCCAGTCATGTGATTTGTACACCCACTGTCAATAATCCATTCTGAAGACGCTGGTGTCGTACCCTACAGTGTAGTTAGGGGGATAGGCTTCACCAAGAGCATTGTGAAGCAAAAACATTTGACGAACCAGTGGGTTATGAAAGCTTAGATCCAGGTTAGGACTAATAGGGAGTGTAGCAAGCGATTCAGGTACGAAGTACATAGTAAGACCATTTGGGCATTTGATCTTGCGCCCTACAAGATGTTTAAGGTCCCCAGCAATAGCGTCAGACGATTTTGGTTTTCTGCTGGAGACCATTCCCTACAAAAGAGAGTTAAGCCTTCTTAACCACCCACATCTTCAAGGGTGGCTTAGAAGCAATAAGTCTAAGTGCAGCATCTGAGAATTTTGGATTTGAAGCCTTAGCAAACAGTCTTGCAGGTGGACAATAGTACTCATAAGAATAAGCAGAATAGTTCTTGGTCTTATGAACATAGCGGTTTGATGAACCGCTCTCATATTCATATGACTGAGTATGGTCTCCCTGCAAAACATTTGCGTTAGTGCAACTCAGGTGAGTCCTCTGTTTGTATGAAGCCTTTGGACCGTATGAAGCCTTTGGTCTGAGGTTTGTCTTCTTCAAGTGAGGTGTCATGAAGACATTCACAGGAAGATTTTCCAGACACTTTTTCGGAACCCAGATCTTCTTCATAGGCGGTCCATTCCTGCAGTTAGTACCAATGTACCTGGCAAACACTTCACCATTCTGATTCTTAAACAATATATAGTTTGCATCAAAGGATTCATCAATGATAATGGGGTTAGCACAAGTGAAGCCAGTTAGATTGGATGGATCTGCTGAAGGTTCCTTTGCAGCAACCCACATGGTTTTGGGGTACTGCTCAGGTTTCCAGTAAGAGCCATCTGCATTCATTTTCCTTACGAACCCAACACCCTCTTTCCTAGGGTTTCGGTTCAGAATCTGCTTTTTGAGGACATCACATAGTGTCTGATGCCCTTGAAGACTTTTGTACATCCCTGTTTCAAGCAATGTCTTCAACCTAGCATTCTCATCAGCAATAGCGGTGGTATCCTCAACAAAGGGGTTAGTTACCGCATCAACAATTGAAGATATTGCAACAGCAGTAGTAGTAGAACATTCAGCAACAGAAGTAGCATTATCATGCTCAATGCATTTAAGACATGGTGGTTCAAATCCTTCCTGAGCGGGACTGATCTGTTTGGCGCGAAGTGACTCGTTTTCCGTTTGAAGATCTTCATGAACCGCTCTCAATTTCTCAAGATCTTGCTTCCTTTGAAGATAATCATAGGAAAGCTTTTCATGAGTTGTTGAGAGAGTTTCATGACGATTTTCAAGTTCCTGATATTTAACGTGAAGATTTTTTATGTCTTCAATTGAGGATTCAGATCGAGTCATTTCAGCACCCAACAGATCATCGCTTCTGTCTAATAGTTTTTGAATATGTTCCATAGCTTTCTGTTGTTCAGTTGCAATTTTAGCAAGTGTTTTGTAGCTAGGTTTTGAAACACAATTAGAGTCATTGTCACTAGATGTTTGATAGTGAGTAGTGCGTGTGTTTACCTTGGCACCGCGTGCCATGAAGCAGTAGGTAGAAGCGGAGCAGTCCTTGTCATTTGCATCGGTGTCGGTGATGAAGTCATTGTCTTCAGTGTTGAAGATGGACTTGGCAACTTATGTTGTAGCCAGACTTGCGACGCCTGAGTCGGATTCCTCTACAGACTCCACCTCCGCCTCCTCAGAAGCAGACTCCTCCTTTGAATCCATTTCCTTGCCAACAAACGCACGTGCCTTGCCAGATGAGCTCTTCTTGTGTGATGAAGACTTTGAGGAAGACTTGGAAGAAGACTTTGAGTATTTCTTCTTCTTCTTCTTCTTGTCGTCAGAGTCATATTCCTTGCTCTTCTTCTTCTTTTTGTTCTCATTGTCTCACTGTGGACACTCAGAGATGAAGTGGCCAAGTTTCTTGCACTTGTGACATGTTTTCTTCTTGTAGTCATGACCAGGAGCTTCATCATTCCTTGAACTTGATCGGGAAGACTTTTTGAAGCCTTTCTTCTTCGTGAATTTTTGGAACTTCTTGACAAGCATAGCAAGTTCCCTTCCAATGTCTTCAGGATCATCAGAACTGCTATCAGATTCTTCTTCAGATGAGGAGACATCTTTTGCCTTCAAGGCACAAGTTCGCCCATAGTTTGGAACGTAGATATCTCTTTTCTCCGAAAGCTGAAACTCATGTGTATTGAGCCTCTCAAGTATGTCAGACAGATTGAGTGTCTTGAAATCAGGACGTTCTTGGATCATCAGGGCCAGGATGTCAAACGAACTATCAAGTGATCTCAGCAGCGTCTTGATGACTTCGTGTTTGGTAATCTCAGTGGCGCCGAGGGCTTGAAGCTCATTTGTGATGTCAGTGAGTCGGTCAAATGTGTGCTGAACATTCTCATTGTCATTTCGCTTGAAGCGGTTGAAGAGATCGCGAAGGACACTGATTCTTTGATCTCTCTGGGTTGAGATGCCTTCATTGACCTTGGAGAGCCAGTCCCAGACCAGCTTGGATGTCTTCAAAGCACTCACACGGCCATACTGTCCTTTGGTCAGATGACCACAGAAGATGTTCTTGGCAGTAGAGTCCAGTTGAACGAATTTCTTGACATCAGCAGCAGTGACACCTTCTCCAGCCTTGGGAACGCCGTTCTCGACGACATACCAAAGGTCGACGTCAATGGCTTCAAGATGCATACGCATCTTATTCTTCCAGTAGGGATATTCAGTTCCATCGAAGATGGGGCACACAGCGGAGACTTTAATTATCCCTGCAGTCGACATAGCTAAAACTCCAGGTGGTTAAACCGAATCACACAGAACAAGGGAGCACCTTGCTCTGATACCAATTGAAAGTGCGTTATATCGACTAGAGGGGGGGTGAATAGGCGATTTTTATGAAAGTCTTCAAAACGTGGAAGTTATGAAGACAAACAGCAGAGATATGCCTATTACCATGCAGCGGAAGGTAGACTACACTAGGCAAGCCATGGTCAAGTATCAACAGAGTGAAAGCACAGTGACAAATAGCTGTAGTGTAATAAGGATCAGGTAGGAAGATATTATGAAGCCAAACAGATCATACACTCATGTTGTGAATACAAAAGATAGAACAGACATGCAATGACTTCACAATGAGTAATCAGTAAGTGAAAGGAAGTGAAGATGAAACCAGTGACTCGTTGAAGACAATGATGTGTTGGACCAGTTCCAGTTGCTGTGACAACTGTACGTCTGGTTGGAGCGGCTAGGTATTTAAACCTTAGGACACACAGTCCCGGACACCCAGTCCTGAACACGCAGCTCAGGACACCAAGTCCTCACCGTATTCTCCTTGAGCTAAGGTCACATAGTCCTCTCCCAATCACTCTGGTAAGTCTTCAAGGTAGACTCCCAAACCTTCACAGACTTCGTTCACTGGCAATCCACAATGTCTCTTGGATGCTCTGAACGCGACGCCTAATCGTCTGGCGGATGCACAGTCCTCAAGTGTAATAAGTCTTCAGATCACACATACAAGAAGACTTAAGTGATTCCCAATTCTCTCTGGCTCTGGTGGTTAGGGCTTTATCCTCGCAAGGAATTCTCTCTCAAAGGCTTCGAGGTGGGTTGCTCTCAAACGACAAAAGCCGTACTCTCAATCTGAGCAGCCAACCGTTTATGGTTGTAGGGGGTGGGCTATTTATAGACACTTGGCAACCCGACCTGATTTGTCCGAAATGACCCTGGGTCACTAAGGAACTGACACGTGTCCCAACGGTCAGATTTCAAACTCACACGACAACTTTACTTGGGCTACAAGAAAAGTTGACTTGTCCGACTCTGGACAAGATTCGCTCTCATTGTCTTCACTCGAAGACATAGGTTTTGGGTTTAGGCATCACTTCAGTCATTCTGACTGGTTCTCCTGGACCCCACTTAATAGTACGGTGGTTCCTATGACTCAACACAAAAGAAAAAGAACTACGAAAGATCTAAGTCTTCGAGCTCCATAGGCTTCATATCATGTCTTCCCTTGTCATAGTCTTCAATGTGAATATCTTCATATACCACCTTTGACTTCAATGTCTTCATACATTTTTAGGGGTCATCTCTGGTAGTAAAACCGAATCAATGAGGGACTTCTACCTGTGTTATCCTGCAATTCTCACAAACACATTAGTCCCTCAACTAGGTTTGTCGTCAATACTCCAAAACCAACTAGGGGTAGCACTAGATGCACTTACACTCACTAGGCCGAAGAAGCTATTCGGAAGGGCGTCGCCAGGCCACATCCGGACTATAAAGCTCTTCATGGCCCGATCGGCCGCCTTATGTAGCTCGACCATCTGCTTCAGCTGGTCGCTCATTGGCACCGGGTGTTCGGCCTCAGCATATTGAGACCAGAACAGCTTCTCCGTTGAGCTTCCATCCTCGGCCTGGTAAAATTGTGCGGCATCGGACACGCTGCGGGGCAAATCTACGAATGCTCCTGGAGAGCTCCAGATTCGGGTAAGTAATCGGCAATTTACTTTTACATGCTTGCTTTGCATATAGAAAGCCTTACCCGCCGCTATCTTCTTCATTGCGTCGATCTCCTGGAGGTCCTTTTGGGCTTCGGCCTTGGCACTTCTTGCACTCTCGAGGGCCGCGGCAAGCTCAGACTCCCGCGTCTTTGAGTCAAGCTCCAACGCCTCGTGCTTCGCCACGAGAGCCTGGAATCCTTCCTGCACCTCGCCCACCCGAACCTCATGCTTCTCTCGCTTGGTGCGCTCCTTGGCCGCATTATTTTCGGCCTTGGTTAGCGCTTGCTTGAGGGTCGCCACCTCGGTCGTGGCCCCTGGCAAATATACGTTGATCCTGTCATTTTGCAATCACGTCTTATTTTATATATACATATCTATAGACAGGGTATTACTTACCCTTGTTCTCCTCGAGCTGCCTCTTAGCAAGGCCGAGCTCTTTCCTGGACCCCTCGAGGTCCTGCTTCAGTACGGCGACCTCCGCAGTCAGTGCGGCGGACGCCAACAGCGAAGCCTGCATATGCATATTGACATACTTATATTAGACTCCTACGATATTATTTGATCCTCTGTTCGGCTTTTCTTTGTGAACAATGAACAAAGCATCAGGGGCTACTGTCTATGCAGTAATATTGCTACTACATTTTAAAAAAACACTTACCTCAAAGCCTGTTAGAAGGCTGGCACAGGCTTCAGTCAATCCGCTCATGGCGGACTGAACCTTCTGGATCACCGCACTCATGATAGTGCGATGCTCCTCGTCGATGGAAGCGCTGCGAAGCGCTTCCAGCAGATTGTTCGGCGCCTCTGGAAGGACAGAGGTCACAGGCACAGGCGTCTTGCCCTTCTTAGAAGGAGGCCGCCTTCCTGAGCCCGGAACCACTGGAGGGTCCGGCGCAGTGTTCGGCTGAGGGCCGAACTCGGGGCTCTTAGGGGCCCCGGCCCCTCGGCTCCCGGAGTCTGGAAGGTCGCCTTGAGGCGCCTCCAGGACTGTCTCCCCTTGACCCGGTGACTCTTGAGACAGCACCTCGGTGTCGTCAGCAGGATGAGGGGAGGTGGCGGTCGGGACAGGATCGCTATCCATGTCCGACGAGCCCAGGGAGCAGTCCGATGATACATCGATGCTGGTTCGCGGCGGCCTGCATAATCATGTTCGGCATTAGGGAAAGCAGTGCCACAAAGGAATGCTACGAGTTACTCTGGTATCCGAATACTTACGATCTCCCCAGGGGCTTGGCCCTGGGCAACCACTCGTCTTCGTCTTCGTCGGCGGCGGTGGAGCTATCCGGAAGGAGAGTCCTTCCCTTCTTGGACCCTTCGGCCCCCCCAGTTAGGGCGGCCTTCCGTTTCTTATCTTCCCCTGTAGAAGGGGGAGCATCTTCTTCTTCTTCCTCGTCTTCGGGGGAGGAGTGTACCGCAGAGTCATCGGACGGTGAGTCCGATGACGCCTGGCGTCGGGAACTCTTTCGGGTTCCCTTGGCCTTCTTGGTCTTCTCCGGCACCGTATAAGGAGCCGGAGTCAGCATCTTCACTAGAAGAGCATCTGCTGGGCCTTCGGGCAAAGGAGCCGGACAATCGATCTGTCCGGCCGTCTCCTGCCAGTCCTGTCAAAGGTACGGGAGTTTAGATCCCGCATGGAGTCAACCTATAAAAAATAAGTATCCCGCGAGAGGTAAAGCAGCTTACCACTTTGGCTTGGCGCTTCGCGCTGAATGCACGATCCTCATAATGGGAGGGGGGACCTCGGCGCTTTTGAACAGCACCCTCCAGGCATCTTCGTGGGTTGTGTCGAAAAGCCTGTTCAGAGTTCGATGCCGCATCGGGTCGAACTCCCACAAGTTGAACTCCCATTGTTGGCACGGGAGAATCCGGCGGTGGAGCATGACCTGGACCACGTTGACAAGTTTGAGCTTCTTGTTCACCATGTTTTTAATACATGATTGGAGTTCGATCAGCTCTTCCGAACTACCCCAGGACATGCCCTTCTCTTTCTAGGAGGTGAGCCGCGTGGGGATGCCAGATCGGAACTCGGGGGCCGCTGCCCATACAGGGTCGCGCGGCTCGGTGATGTAGAACCACCCCGATTGCCACCCCTTTATGGTTTCCACAAAGGAGCCCTCGAGCCATGTTACATTGGGCATCTTGCCCACCATGGCGCCTCCGCACTCCGCCTGGCGGCCGCCCACCACCTTCGGCTTGACATTAAAGGTCTTCAACCATAGGCCGAAGTGGGGCTTGATGCGGAGGAAGGCCTCGCACACGACGATAAACGCCGAGATGTTGAGGATGAAGTTCGGGACCAGATCGTGGAAATCCAGGCTGTAATAGAACATGATCCCCCGGACGAATGGATGGAGAGGGAATCCCAGTCCACGGAGGAAATGGGTGAGGAATACTACCCTCTCATGGGGCCTGGGGGTGGGGATGAGCTGCCCCTCATCTGGAAGCCGGTGCGCGATGTCGTCGGGTAGGTATCCGGCTCTCCTCAGTTTCTTGATGTCTCCCTCCGTGACGGAGGAGACCATCCACCTGCTTCCCGCTCCGGACATGGTTGGAGAAGGTTGAGGTGGGAAGTGTGGACTTGCGCGCTAGAGCTCGAGTGTGCGAAAACGGTTGAGCAAAGGAGGAAGAAGGCATGGATAGAAAGGTGGATCCTTATCCATTTATATGGGCGAACGAAGCTAAGCGTCCCCACTTGCCTGGTAAAACTCGCTTATCCCCCAAGCGTCGTAATTGATGGCGCGGTTGGGTTACCCACACCCATATTGATGAGAATCCCGTAATAAGGGGACACGATCTTTGCTTTAACAAGACATGTCGAAAAACTGCCTCGCGTTATGTGCGGGGCTGGTTAAAGGAAACGGTTCGAATAATCACCGGGCCATGACATAACATCATGCTGCCAAAACAAGTCAGCAAATTGGATTTGCGGAAATATTATTCTCTCTACGGCGGTATGTGGAACTTATTTTGCAGGGCGGACACTATCCTCGTATTCAAATTCTTCTGTGATGTATTCGGAGAAGGAACCCGCCTTGCAATGCCGAAGACAATACTGCATGCCGGACTCATCGTCATTGAAGCCTGGTTCATGGGCTACTTAGGAATCCTGGATTAGGGGGTCTCCGGACAGCCGGACTATCTCCATTAGCCGGACTGTTAGACTATGAAGATACAAGATTGAAGACTTCGTCTCGTGTCCGGATGGGACTCTACTTGGCGTGGAAGGCAAGCTAGGCAATACGGATATGTATATCTCCTCCTTTGTAACCGACCTTGTGTAACCCTAACCCTCTCCGGTGTCTATATAAACCGAAGGGTTTTAGTCCGTAGGACAACAACCATAACATACAATCATGCCATAGGCTAGCTTCTAGGGTTTAGCCTCTCTGATCTCGTGGTAGATCTACTCTTGTACTACCCATATCATCAATATCAATCAAGTAGGACGTAGGGTTTTACCTCCATCAAGAGGGCCCGAACCTGGGTAAAACATCATGTCCCCTGCCTCCTGTTACCATTCGGCCTAGACGCACAGTTCGGGACCCCCTACCTGAGATCCACCGGTTTTGACACCGACAATCATGTAGTTGACATAGTATTTGTGGAAAAGCTATCGTTCATAATTCTTTCATACATGTCACTCTTGGTTCATTGCATATCCTGGTACACCGCTGGAGGCATTCACATAGAGTCATCTTTTGTTCTAGCATCGAGTTGTACTCATTGAGTTGTAAATAAATAGAAGTGTGATGATCATCATTTTCTATAGCATTGTCCCAAGTGAGGAATTAAAAAAAGAGAAAGGCCATAAAAAAGGAGAAGGCCAAAAAAGTTATGAGAGAAAAAGAGAGAAGGGACAATGCTACTATACTTTGCCACACTTGTGCTTCAAAGTAGCACCATAATCTTCATCATAGAGAGTCTTTTGTTTTGTCACTTTCATATACTAGTGGGAATTTTTCATTATAGAACTTGGTTTGTATATTCCAACAATGGGCCTCCTCAAGTGCCCTAGGTCTTCGTGAGCAACCAAGTTGGATGCACACCCAGTTAGTTTATTTTGTTGAGCTTTCATACATTTATAGCTCTAGTGCATCCGTTGCATGGCAATCCCTACTCCTTGCATTAACTTCAATCGATGGGCATCTCCATAGCCCATTGATTAGCCTCATTGATGTGAGACTTTCTCCTTTTTTGTCTTCTCCACATAACCCCCATCACCATATTCTATTCCACCCATAGTGCTATGTCCATGGCTCGCCCTCATATATTGCGTGAAAGTTTATAGGTTTGAGATTACTAAAGTATGAAACAATTGCTTGGCTTGTCATCGGGGTTGTGCATGATGAGAGCATTCTTGTGTGACGAAAATGGAGCATGACTAAACTATATGATTTTGTAGGGATGAACTTTCTTTGGCCATGTTATTTTGAGAAGACATAGTTACTTAGTTAGTATGCTTGAAGTATTATTTTTTTATGTCAATATGAACTTTTATCTTGAATCTTTCGGATCTGAATATTCATACCACAATTAAGAAGAATTACATTAAAATTACGCTAATTAGCACTCCGCATCAAAAATTCTATTTTAATCAATTACCTACTCGAGGACGAGCAGGAATTAAGCTTGGGGATGCTTGATACGTTTCCAACGTATCTATAATTTTTCATTGCTCCATGCTATATTATCTACTGTTTTGGACATTATTGGGCTTTATTATCCACTTTTATATTATTTTTGGGACTAACCTATTAGCCGGAGGCCAAGCCCAGAATTGCTGTTTTTTTGCCTATTTTAGGGTTTCTAAGAAAAGGAATATCAAACGGAGTCCAAACGGAATGAAACCTTCGGGAACGTGATTTTCTTACCGAACATGATCCAGGAGACTTGGACCCTGCGTCAAAAAATAAAAGAGGAAGCCACGAGGTAGGGGGCGCGCCTACCCCCCCAGGCGCGCCCTCCACCCTTGTGGGCCCCCTATTGCACCACCGACGTACTCCTTCCTCCTATATATACCTACGTACCCCCAAACGATCAGAGACGGAGCCAAAACCCTAATTATACTGCCGTAATTTTATGTCTCCATGAGATCCCATCTTGGGGCCTGTTTCGGAGCTCCGCCGGAGGGGGCATCCATCACCGAGGGCTTCTACATCAACACCATAGCCTCTCCGATGAAGTGTGAGTAGTTTACCTCAGACCTTCGGGTCCATAGTTATTAGCTAGATGGCTTCTTCTCTCTTTTTGGATCTCAATACAATGTTCTCCCCCTCTCTTGTGGAGATCTATTAGATGTAATCTTCTTTTTGCGGTGTATTTGTTGAAACCGATGAATTGTGGGTTTATGATCAAGATTATCTATGAACAATATTTGAATCTTCTCTGAATTCTTTTATGTATGATTGGTTATCTTTGCAAGTCGCTTCGAATTATCAGTTTGGTTTGACCTACTAGATTGATCTTTCTTGCAATGGGAGAAGTGCTTAGCTTTGGGTTCAATCTTGCGGTGTCCTTTCCCAGTGACAGTAGGGGCAGCAAGGCACGTATTGTATTGTTGCCCTCAAGGATAACAAGATGGAGTTTTATCATATTGCATGAATTTATCCCTCTACATCATGTCATCTTGCTTAAGGTGTTACTCTGTTTTCATGAACTTAATACTCTAGATGCATGCTGGATAGCGGTCGATGACTGGAGTAATAGTAGTAGATGCAGGCAGGAGTCGATCTACTTGTCTTGGACGTGATGCCTATATACATGATCATACCTAGATATTCTCATAACTATGCTCAGTTCTGTCAATTGCTCAACAGTAATTCGTTCACCCACCGTAAAATACTTATGCTCTTGAGAGAAGCCACTAGTGAAACCTATGGCCCCCGGGTCTATCTTCATCATATTAATCTTCCAATACTTAGTTATTTCCTTTGCTTTTTTTACTTTGCTTTTATTTTACTTTGCATCTTTATCACAAAAATACCAAAAATATTATCTTATCATATCTATCAGATCTCACTCTCGTAAGTGACCGTGAAGGGATTGACAACCCCTTATCGCGTTGGTTGCAAGGAGTTATTTGTTTTGTGCAGGTACAAGGGACATGCGTGAAGCCTCCTACTGGATTGATACCTTGGTTCTCAAAAACTGAGGAAAATACTTACGCTACTTTGCTGCATCATCCTTTCCTCTTCAAGGAAATCCAACGCAGTGCTGAAGAGGTAGCAGATAGCAGTTGATTTATCAGCCATTTGCAAAGATATTTCAGTAGGTGTCAACTTATTCAAATCAAGTCTACGATATAAAGAGAGAGGCATAACACTAACACCGGCTCCAAGATCACATAAAGTAGTTTTAACATAGTTTCTTTTAATGGCGCATGGTATAGTTGGTACTCCTGGATCTCCAAGTTTCTTTGGTATTCCACCCTTAAAAGTGTAATTAGCAATCATGGTGGAAATTTCAGCTTTCGGTATCTTTCTTTTATTAGTAACAATATCCTTCATGTATTTAGCATAAGGGTTCATTTTAAGCATATCAGTCAAACACATACACAAAAAGATAGGTCTAATCATTTCAGCAAAACGCTCAAAATCCTCATCATCCTTTTTCTTGGATGGTTTAGGAGGAAAAGGCATGGGTTTCTAAACCCATGGTTCTCTTTCTTTACCGTGCTTCCTAGCAACAAAGTCTCTCTTATCATAACATTGATTCTTTGATTGTGGGTTATCAAGATCAGCAACAGGTTCAATCTCTACATCATTGTTATTGCTAGGTTGAGCATCAACATGAACATCATCATTAACATTATCACTAGGTTCATGTTCATTACCAGATTGTGTTTCAGCATCAGAAATAGAAATATCATTGGGATTCTCAGGTGTGTCAACAACAGGTTCACTAGGAGCATGCAAAGTCATATCATTTTTCTTCTTCTTAGAAGAACTAGGTGCATCAACATTAGTTCTATGAGAATATTGCTCAATTCTCTTAGGGTGGCCCTCAGGATACAAAGGTTCCTGAGTCATTTTACCCCCCTCTAGTCATAACTCTAACAACATTATCATTTTTCTTATTATTTAATTCATTGAGCAAATCATTATGAGCCTTAAGTACTTGTTCTACTTGAGTGGTAACCATAGAAGCATGTTTACTAATAAGTTTAAGTTCACCTTTAACTCTAGACATATAATCACTCAGGTGTTCAAGCATATCAGCATTGCATTTCAATTGTCTATCAACATAAGCATTGAAGTTTCCTTGGTTAACAATAAAATTATCAAACTCATCTAAGCATTGTCTAGAAGACTTATTACGAGGAATATCACCTTCATCAAATCTATAGAGAGAATTTACCTTTACTACCTGTGTCGGGTTATCAAGACCATGTATTTCTTCAATAGGTGGTAAATTCTTAACATCTTCAGCTTTAATACCTTTTTATTTCATAGATTTCTTTGCCTCTTGCATATCTTCAGGACTAAGAAATAGATTACCCCTTTTCTTCGGAGTTGGCTTAGGAGTTGGTTCAGGAAGTGTCCAATCATTTTCATTACTCAACATATTATTCAATAGCAATTCAGCTTGATCAAATGTTCTTTCCCTGAAAACACAACCAGCACAACTATCCAGGTGGTCTCTGGAAGCATCGATTAGTCCATTATAAAAGATATCAAGTATTTCATTTTTCTTGAGAGGATGATTAGGCAAAGCATCAAGTAATTGGAGAAGCCTCCCCCAAGCTTGTGGGAGACTCTCTTCTTCAATTTGCACAAAATTATATATTTCCCTTAAGGCCGCTTGTTTCTTATGAGCGGGGAAATATTTAGCAGAGAAGTAATAAATCATATCCTGGGTACTACACACACAACCAGGATCAAGAGAATTAAACCATGTTTTAGCATCACCCTTTAATGAGAACGGAAACAACCTTAAGGATAAAATAATAGCGAGTTTTCTCATCATGAGTGAACAGGGTGGCTATATCATTTAATTTAGTAAGATGTGCCACAACAGTTTCAGATTCATAGCCATAAAAAGCATCCAATTCAACCAAAGTAATTAACTCAGGATCAACAGAGAAATCATAATCCTTATCAGAAATACAGATAGGTGAAGTAGCAAAAGCAGGATCATATTTCTTTAAGCTTAGCTAAGAAGTCTCTAGCAGTTTCTTCATCCATAGGCACAACAGGAAATTCATATCTAGGGGGAGAATCTTCATCATCACTTTCATCAATATTATCAGTTTCAATAATTTCATTCTCTCTAACCCTAGCAAGTTGTTCATCAAGAAATTCACCTAGTGGCACAATATTATCAAGCATAGAAGTAGTTTCATCATAAATATCATGCAAAGCATAAGTGGCATCATCAATAACATGCGACATATCAGAATGAATAGTAGGAGTAGGTGTCGCAAGTTTACTTAAAATAGAAGATAAATCAAGTACAGAGCTAGATGGCAGTTCCTTACCTCCCCTCGTAGTTGAGGGAAAAATCTTGGTTCTTTTATCTTTCAAGTTCTTCATAGTGATCAGCAGATATAAATCCCAAATGACTCAAAGAATAGAGCTATGTTCCCCGACAATGGCACCAGAAAATAGTCTTGATAACCCACAAGTATAGGGGATCGCAACAGTTTTCGAGGGTAGAGTATTCAACCCAAATTTATTGATTCGACACAAGGGGAGCCATAGAATATTCTCAAGTATTAGCAGCTGAGTTGTCAATTCAACCACACCTGGAAACTTAATATCTGCAGTAAGGTATTTAGTAGCAATGTAATATGATAGTAGTGGTAATGGTGGCAAAAGTAATGGTAGCAGTTTTGGTTTTATAGTGATTGTAATAGTAGCGACGGAAAAGTAAATAAGCGAAGAGCAATATATGAAAAGCTCATAGGAAACGGATCAGTGATGGATAATTATGTCGGATGCGATCCCTCATGCAATAGTTATAACATAGGGTGACATAGAACTAGCTCCAGTTCATCAATGTAATGTAGGCATGTATTCCGAATATAGTCATACGTGCTTATGGAAAAGAACTTGCATGCCATCTTTTGTCCTACCCTCCCGTGGCAGCGGAGTCCTATTGGAAACTAAGGGATATTAAAGCATCCTTTTAATAGAGTACGGGACCAAAGCATTAGCACTTACTGAATACATGAACTCCTCAAACTACGGCCGTCACCGGTAAGTATCCCCATTATTGTCACTTCGGGGTTAACGGATCATAACACATAATAGGTGACTATAGACTTGCAAGGTAGGATCAAGAACTCACATATATTCATGAAAACATAATAGGTTCAGATCTAAAATCATGGCACTCGGGCCCTAGTGACAAGCATTAAGCATAGCAAAGTCATAACAACATCAATCTCAGAACATAATGGATACTAGGGATCAAACCCTAACAAAACTAACTCGATTACATGATAAATCTCATCCAACCCATCACCGTCCAGCAAGCCTACGATGGAATTACTCACGCATGGCGGTGAGCATCATGAAATTGGTGATGGAGAAATGTTGATGATGACGATGGCGACGGATTCCCCTCTCCGGAGCCTCGAATGGACTCCAGATCAACCCTCCCAAGAGAGATTAGGGCTTGCCGGCGGCTCCGTATCGTAAAACGCGATGAATCCTTCTCCTTGATTTTTTTTCTCCCCAAACGTGAATATATGGAGTTGGAGTTGAGGTCGGTGGAGCGTCAGGGGGCCCACTAAGCAGGGGCGCGCCCCCACCCTCGTGGACAGGGTGTGGCCCCCCTGGCCTTGATTCTTTCGCCAGTATTTTTTATATATTCCAAAAATATTCTCCGTTGATTTTCAGGTCATTCCAAGAACTTTTATTTCTGCACAAAAATAACACCATGGCAATTCTGCTGAAAACAGCATCAGTCCAGGCTAGTTCCATTCAAATCATGCAAGTTAGAGTCCAAAACAAGGGTAAAAGTGTTTGGAAAAGTAGATACATTGGAGACGTATCAATCATATGCGAAGGTGAGAAAATAACGATATCCACCGCGAGCTTCAATGTTCATTGGACCACATACATCAGTATGTATGATTTCCAATAACTCTGTTGCTCGCTCCATTGTTCCGGAGAACAGAGTTTTAGTCATCTTGCCCATAAGGCATGGTTCGCAAGTACCAAGTGATTCATAATCAAGTGATTCCAGAAGTCCATCGGAATGGAGTCTCTTCATGCGCTTTACACCAATATGACCTAAACGGCAGTGCCACAAATAAGTTGCACTATCATTATCAACTCTGCATCTTTTGGCTTCTATACTATGAACATGTGTATCACTACTATCAAGATTTAGTAAAAATAGACCACTCATCAAGGGTGCATGACCATAAAAGATATTACTCATATAAATAGAACAACCATTATTCTCTGATTTAAATGAATAACCGTCTTGCATCAAACAAAATCCAGATATAATGTTCATGCTCAACGCTGGCACCAAAAAACAATTATTTAGGTCTAAAACTAATCCCGAAGGTAGATGTAGAGGTAGCGTGCCGACGGCGATCACATCGACTTTGGAACCATTTCCCACACGCATCATCACCTCGTCCTTAGCCAATCTTCGCTTAATCCGTAGCCCCTGTTTCGAGTTGCAAAATGTTAGCAACTGAACCAGTATCAAATACCCAGGCACTACTGCGAGTATTAGTAAGATACACATCAATAACATGTATATCAAATATACCTTTCACTTTGCCATCCTTCTTCTCCGCCAAATACTTGGGGCAGTTCCGCTTCCAGTGACGAGTTCCTTTGCAGTAGAAGCATACAGTCTCAGGCTTAGGTCCAGACTTGGGTTTCTTCACTTGAGCAGCAACTGGCTTGCTGTTCTTCTTGAAGTTCCCCTTCTTCCCTTTACCCTTTTTCTTGAAACTAGTGGTCTTGTTGACCATCAACACTTGATGCTCCTTCTCGATTTCTACCTCCGTAGCCTTTAGCATTGCGAAGAGCTCAGGAATCGTCTTATCCATCCCTTGCATATTATAGTTCATCACGAAGCTCTTGTAGCTTGGTGGCGGTGATTAAAGAACTCTGTCAATGACACTATCATCAGGAAGATTAACTCCCAGTTGAGTAAAGTGGTTGTGGTACCCACATTCTGAGTATATGTTCACTGACAGAACTATTCTCCTCTTTCTTGCAGCTGTAGAACTTATTGGAGACTTCATATCTCTCAGTCCGAGCATTTGCTTGAAATATTAACTTCAACTCCTGGAACATCTCATATGCTCCATGACGTTCAAAACGTCGTTGAAGTCCTGATTCTGAGCCGTAAAGCATGGCACACTGAACTATTGAGTAGTCATCAGCTTTGCTCTGCCAGGTGCTCAGAACATCTGGCGTTGCTCCTGCAGCGGGTTTATCACCTAGCGGTGCTTCCAGGACGTAATTCTTCCATGCAGCAATGAGGATAATCCTCAAGTTACGTACCCAGTCCGTGTAGTTGCTACCATCATCTTTCAACTTAGCTTTCTCTAGGAACGCATTAAAATTCAACGGAACAACAACACGAGCATCTATCTACAACAACATAGACATGCAAAATACTATTAGGTACTAAGTTTATGATAAATTAAAGTTCGATTAATCAAATTACTTAAGAACTCCCACTTAGATAGACATCTCTCTAATCATCTAAGTCATCACGTGATCCATATCAACTAAACCATGTCCGATCATCAGGTGAGATGGAGTAGTTTTCAATGGTGAACATCACTATGTTGATCATATCTACTATATGATTCACGCTCGACCTTTCGGTCTTAGTGTTCCGAGGCCATATCTGCATATGCTAGGCTCGTCAAGTTTAACCTGAGTATTCTACGTGTGCAAAACTGGCTTGCACCCGTTGTATGTGAACGTAGAGCTTATCACACCCAATCATCATGTGGTGTCTCGGCACGACGAACTGTAGCAACGGTGCATACTCAGGGAGAATACTTATACCTTGAAATTTAGTGAGAGATCATCTTATAATGCTACCGTCAAACTAAGCAAAATAAGATGCATAAAGGATAAACATCATATGCAATCAATATAAGTGATATAATATGGCCATCATCATCTTGTGCCTTTGATCTCCATCTCCAAAGCACCGTCATGATCACCATCGTCACCGGCTTGACACCTTGATCTCCATCGAAGCATCGTTGTCATCTCGCCAACTATTGCTTCTACGACTATCGCTACCGCTTAGTGATAAAGTAAAGCAATTACATGGCGATTGCATTTTATACAATAAAGCAACAACCATATGGCTCCTGCCAGTTGCCGATAACTATGTTACAAAACATGATCATCTCATACAATAAAATTTAGCATCATGTCTTGACCATATCACATCACAATATGCCCTGCAAAAACAAGTTAGACGTCCTCTACTTTGTTGTTGCAAGTTTTACGTGGCTGCTACGGGCTGAGCAAGAACCGTTCTTACCTACGCATCAAAAACCACAACGCGTTATAGTGATTGCTTTTTGATCTTCAGAAAAAACCCTATTCATTGAATCTGATTCAACTAAAGTTGGAGAAACTAACACCCACCAGCCACCTGTGTGCGAAGCACGTCGGTAAAACCAGTCTCGCGTAAGCGTATGCGTAATGTCGGTCTGGGCCGCTTCATCCAACAATACCGCCAAATCAAGAATCAACTAGTGACGGCAAGCAATATGTAGATACCCACGCCAACAACTCCTTTGTGTTCTACTCGTGCATATAACATCTACGCATAAACCTGGCTCGGATGCCACTGTTGGGGAACGTAGTAATTTCAAAATTTTCCTACGCACACGCAAAATCATGGTGATGCATAGCAACGAGAGGGAAGAGTGTTATCTACGTACCCTCGTAGACTGTAAGCGGAAGCGTTATGACAACGCGGTTGATGTAGTCGTACGTCTTCACGATCGACCGATCCTAGCATCGAAGGTACGACACCTCCGCGATCTACACACGTTCGGCTCGATGAAGTCCCACGAACTCACGATCCAGTAGAGTGTCGAGGGAGAGCTTCGTCAGCACGATGGCGTGATGACGGTGATGATGATGCTACCAGAACAGAGCTTCGCCTAAGCACTGCTACAATATGACCGAGGTGGATTATGATGGAGGGGGGGCATCGCACACGATTGAAAACAATCAACTTGTGTGTTCTAGGGTGCCCCTGCCCCCGTATATAAAGGAGCAAGGGGGAGGCCGGCCGTCCTAGGGGTGCGCCAAGGAGAGGGGGAGTCCTCCTCCTAGTAGGAGTAGGACTCCCCTTTTCCTAGTCCAACTAGGAAGGGGGAAGTGGAAAGGAAGGAGAGGAGAGTGGGAGGAAAGAGGGGGCGCCGCCCCCTCCTTGTCCAATTCGGACTCCCAAGGGGGAGGGGCAGCCCTAGGCCCCTCCCGTCTCTCTCACAAGGCCCATGTAGGCCCATTAGTTCCCCCGGGGGTTCCGATAACCCCCCAACACTCCGATAAATATCCGATGACCCCCGGAACTCATCCGGTGTCCGAATATAGTCATCCAATATATCAATCTTTATGTCTCGACCATTTCGAGACTCCTCGGCATGTGTGTGATCATATCCGGGACTCTAAACTATCTTAGGTACATCAAAACACATAAACTCATAATATCGATCGTCATTGAATGTTAAGCGTGCGGACCCTACGGGTTCGAGAACTATGTAGACATGACTGAGACACGTCTTCGGTCAAAAAACAATAGCGGAACCTAGATGCTCATATTGGTTCCTATATATTCTACGAAGATCTTTATCGGTCAAACCGCATAACGATATACGTTGTTCCCTTTGTCATCGGTATGTTACTTGCACGAGGTTTGATCATTGGTATCTCAATACCTAGTTCAATCTCGTTACCGACAAGTCTCTTTACTCGTTTCGTAATGCTACATCCCGTAACTTACTCATTAGCTACATTGCTTGCAAGGCTTATAGTGATGTACATTACCGAGAGGGCCCAGAGATACCTCTCCGACAATCAGAGTGACAAATCCTAATCTCGATCTATGCCAACTCAACAAACACCATCGAGACACTTGTAGAGCACCTTTATAATCATCCAGTTATGTTGTGACATTTGGTAGCACACAAAGTGTTCCTCCGGTATTCGGGAGTCGCATGATCTCATAGTCATAGGAACATGTATAAGTTATGGAGAAAGCAATAGCAACAAACTAAACGATCATCGTGCTAAGCTAACAGATGGGTCAAGTCAATCACACCATTTTCTAATGATGTGATCCTGTTAATCAAATGACAACTCATGTCTATGGTTAGGAAACATAACCATCATTGATTCAACGAGCTAGTCAAGTAGAGGCAAACTAGTGACACTCTGTTTGTCTATGTATTCACACATGTACTAAGTTTCCGGTTAATACAATTCTAGCATGAATAATAAACATTTATCATTATATAAGGAAATATAGATAACAACTTTATTATTACCTCTAGGGCATATTTCATTCAGTATGCATCCTCGAGGCATGTCGTTGGGGTGCCGGCCGTCAAGGCAAATCCCCAGAAACTGTCAGCATGGAGGGCACTCTCATCCGTGAAGCCCAAGGAGGGATACTCCAGCAGTAATCTGGGAGCTCCTAATCGTAGTGGGGTTCGAACTCACATGCTACTGTGGAGGCACTTAGCGCAATAACCACTGCATCACAATGACTGCAACGTTTTATATCCGAAGACAACCTTATTGACCCTTCTTTCAGTCCTATTATAAATTATTTGACAAAATGAAAACATATTTTTCAAAAAGAATTCATAAATTTTTACAAAGTTCATCGATTTTGAAAATCAATTCACGGATTTCAAAAAATTGTTCACAAAAACGAAAATCGTTCATCACGTTTGATAAATGTTCATGAATTTGAAATGTTCACCGGATTTTGAAAAAATGTTCACAAAAAAGGTACGATTTTTTTAAAAAAATTCACAGGATTTTGTAAAATGTTCATGAATTTGGAAATGTTCACAAAATAAAAAACGTTCACAAATTTTGAAAAAAAAGTTCACTTGATTTTGAAAAATGTTCACGAATTGAAAAAAAGTTCACCGCAATTTGAAAAATCTTTCATTGATTCTGAAAAAAGTACATCAATTTGAAAAAAGTTCATTGGTTTTGAAAAAAAATCATCGATTTTGAAAACAAGTTCACATATTTGGAAAAAAAGTTTACGCATTTAGCAAATGAAAAAGAAAGAAGAAAACAGTACAAAACCGTTCCGAGAGCAAAAAAGAAAAAGAGAAAGAAAGAAATTACCCAAATTGAAGAGGATAAAAGGAAGAAAAGAGTAGAGTTAGTACAGTAGATCACGATTGCCTAGTGGTTACTTCTCTGTGCTCTAAACAGTGAGGTCTCTGGTTTGAAAAATGGCCTATAACGGAGGCATGAAACGTCAAAAATAGGATCTGCCCAGTAATCCCTTTGTGGACAAATACCATGCAACGCGTCCTTGGGTGACCCACTTACCCCATCTTCTTTGCCACCACTCATATCTAGCAACCGCGTTTTTCAAAGTATGCATGCGCGGTTTCAAAAAAAAGAAAGTCTGCATGCGACAAACAACGGGTGATGTATACTGGTTTGTAGCATAGGGAAGAGAAGAGTGTTAGGAATAAGACACCGAGGACATGGCGATCAGTGTGTGCCGAGCGACGTGGCGAGCCTGCGTGTGTGTTTGGCTAGGTGGTTAGCTACAAGGGTGGCCGTGCATGTAGTAGTTGGCTAGCGGGCTGTTAGTGCATGCATTGGTTGTTAGCTGGTTAGCCGGCCTTGAGTTAGTGGCCGGTAGTGGTGGTTGTGTAATGCGTGTGTGGGGGTCAGGTATGCATGGGCGCTGCGTGTATAAAGCGTAGACGATGCGGTCATTGAGTTGTGCCAAACCCAGTGAATAAAGGTTGCCAGGATACATGCCGGTTCGTGGCCGCGGTGTTCGTCGCCATTGCTCTGAGGGTTCATGCTCGAATTGAGTTTCCTTGTGCGTATGGTTTCCGGATTTGCGTCAACAAAGAGCTCACGAGCTTTCCTTAATTTCCTTGTATAGCGCAAGTTGATCATTAGCAAAGTTATCAAAAGCCTTATAAGCTAGCCAAAATCGGCTCCAGTCTTCATCCAGTAGGCAAGTCGCCCTCCTTTGAGTTTTTCATTCTTCTAGAACTCACAAGCAACGTCAAGACTCGAGTCTCGAGATCCATCATGGAGGTGGTAAGCGCGATCGTCAAGGTGGTGGAGGAGATAGTGAAGGCGGTGGAGACGAACCGGCAGAACAGTGAGAGCTGCCTTGACCTCGCCAGCCGCGCGCGCGCCGTCGGCGACATCATCCACCACCTCGACGACTCCACGGCGAGCACGAGGAGCAGCGGCAGCAGCCGCACGGTGATGATAAGAGAGCCCTCGCTGAAGAGGCTGAAGGCCGCGCTCGACGACGCGCTCAAGCTCGTCGAGTCCCAGCAGCCGAGCGGCTTCCTTGGCGGCCATGTCAACAGGCTGATCACCAGCGGCACGACGGCCGCCAGATTCCAACGTGTCGAGGCGAGGATCACCGCCTGCGTCACCGACGTCGGCCTGGCGGAGCAGTTCGCCGCTCGCCATCGTGCCCGCCGCGCCAACAGGGGGACCGTCTCGGCACCCCCCCCCCCCCCCCCCCCTTGCTCCGGAGCGCCACCGCCAGAGCTCGCAGCCCGCCACGTCGCCGTTGCACCCACGCGGAGCTTACGGCTGGCATCGTCGCAGCAGAACCAGCCCGCGAGCTTGCATCAGCACCAGAGTTCGCAGCCCGCAGCCCCGCACTACCACCGTCGCAGCAGCAGGACACCTTATCTCTCAGCTCGCGAGATTGCATCAGCAATTCAGCACGGGAGCTCGCAGCCCGCGCTACCACCTCGCGGGGCAGCAGAACACCTTATCTCTCAGCCCGCAGCCCCGCACTACCACCGTCGGAGCAGCATCACACCTTATCTCTCAGCTCGAGAGATTGCATCAGCAATTCAGCACGGGAGCTCGCAGCCAGCAGTACCACCGCGCGGGCCAGCAGCACAATAACTCTCAGCTGGCGATGCTGCTGTCTCAGCTCAGCGGCACCAGAGCTTTCAGTCCGTGCTACCACCGTCGCAGCAACACCAGGAGCTGATACGTTGTTAAGCGATCCGGCTTGTGGCGAGGCGAGGTATGCGGGCATGTATCGAAGCTACAGTTAGTACAGTACAGCAGTCTAGCTGGCCATCTCCTGTCCTGGAACTGATTCCCTATAGAACGTGTATGGGACAGTGTAACTAATAAGGTTGTGTTTGGTTGTTGGCAGTAAAGTATTGTAAAGATCGAAGTATTCCTAAAATAAGGAGTTAATTGCAAGACAGTACCACACTTCAGCACATTGTCACGAATCAGTACCACTAGTCATTTTTTTTGCCATGCAGTACCAACTCTAAGCCTAAGTGTTGCAAAACGGTCTGATAGCCATATAAGCTCGTATTGAGCACGTATCTGACCGACCGGGCTCACTTGTCAGATGCCACGGTGGCCTACCCGCGCGCACCCGCACCCGCACTCCCACCCGCGCGGTCACTCGTCCCAGCCAGCTCGGTCGAACCAAGTAGCTTGGTGCGGTCCGGTCGAACCCATACGCGACGAACCCTAGTTTCCTCTCCCCCGCCCTCGTCTTCCTCTCCCCTCTCAGGCGATGGCGGCGGCGACTCCCGGCGGCGTCGACGGCGCGGGCGGGTACGGGGACCTTCCTGGCCTCGGCCCCGATGACCACTTAGGTCTGGACGACATCGACGGCTCCAGTTCATACGACTCCAGCGCAGACGGCGAGGATTTGGAGGAGGAGCCCGCGCTGTCCATGGAGGACAGGGTGAAGCTGGCAGAGATATGGGTGGCCCACCCTACTAGTAGCCATCAGTGGACCAGTGGAGCTGCTGGCGGCGTGCTGTAAGTCGTTCTCTTCTTTGCTTCTGCTTCTTTCTGTATTTTCCAAAACAGGGGCCTAGGGTTAGTGTTGGTGATGACAGTATAAATTTGGGCTATCAATTGTAGTTTGGATGATGCTGTTTGGGATGTTCGTCTTCATTTTGATGCACAACACAATCTGGATAGGAAGATATGCAGTTCAGATGTTACATTTCTGAACTTATATGCACTGATGCACACACAAGGTTATTCTTTCTCTGATGAACTATATCACATGAAGAATTTAGGCAGTGGAGAGGAAAGAGAGCATGGGTTAGAGTTAATTGACACAAACATCAAACTGCAGCAACTTAAGAAGGAATATGAGCATAGTTTAGTTCTGAATTTGCTAGTGAGGGCAACATCACCTTTTGTATGTCAGATGGAAGCAGATTTAGTGAGATCAAACTACAGCAATGTCTGTCAGAGGAGAGAAGAAAATTTAGCAACTATATTGTATAGACCACCTGTTGTGTATGATCTTAGTGAGCCTGCAGTTCTTGCTGTTGATCAACTAGGTGTTGTTTTTCATAGTCAGTGCACACAAGAGAGCATAAGTTTAAGTAAGGAGAAGCTCAAAGCTGTAATGGAGGAAGAGGCAGTGCTAGAGGAGGAACATAATAACAGTTATGACTCTGAGGCTGCTGCATATGACAGTGATAACAATCCTTTCTGCATGGAGAAGTACAGGATAATTGAAGACACAGAGATAATTGAGGGGAACAGACTAGCAGAGCAAGAAGTTGAAGATGAAGATTCAGATGAAGATGATGAGGATTCAGAAGAGGAACAATTACATTATGGGTGACACTGAGGTTGAGGACTTGTTTGAGATGGAGGAGGAGGAGCAGGAGCAGGAGAAAGAGGATGAGGTCAATGTTGTTGCAACAGAAGAAGCACCAATGCAAAAACCTCCAAAAAGAGGAAGAAGCTGGCAGTTAGGAGAGGCCCTACTACTAGGACACATTCAAGTGTGTTGGAGGAGGTGCAACCTGATTTCATTCCTTCATCAGATGAAGAAGATGATGGGTTGCTGTTTGAGGATGATGATGATGGACATGAGCCAATGTCCTTTGTTCTACCTAAAGGGAGGAAGAGTAGGGCCAAGAAAAGGAAACCAAGGATCTGGTACAATGACAAACTTGAGCAACCACATCAGCAGTTATGTCTGTACATGTGCTTCAAGAATCAACAACAATTCAGGGATGCTTTGTTGAGCTTGCACATCACACAGGCCAGAGACTTCAGGTATCACAGGAATTCAGACCAAAGGATCATTGCCTGTTGTAAGCAAGAGCACTGCCCGTTTTGCATAGTTGTTGTAGTTATCAAAGGGGAGAAAACTTTTGCTATTAAGAAGATGAGGCTGGAGCACACTTGCCCTACCAGCATTGAGTCATCAAGGATCAGTGCCAAGTGGCTTGCAAAGACCTATGAGTCATTGTTCAGGTCTGATCCAAGCACCAGCATACACACTCTAATTGACAACTGCAATGAGAAGTATGGTGTTGATGTGCCAAGGCACATGGCCTATAGGGCCAAAAACCTTGCTGTAGAAGCTGTGCTAGGAGAGCACAAGATTCAGTATCCCGGACTTAGGGATTATGCTCAGACCATCATGGATACAAACCCTGGTAGTAGAGTTATAGTTGCAACAGTTACTCCAAGACCAACTTCAAAAATACCACATCCAGGACCAATGTTTCATGCTATGTTCTTGTGCATAAATGGAGCAAGGGAGGGATTTCTCAATGGATGCAGACCATTCATTGGTTAGTAATGCTTTATACTTCTTTATACTTAAATATATTGTTTAGTAATGCTTTCTAAAAGTTTAAATTGTTCTTTGGTTACAACAATAAGTATTGATGGATGCTTTATTAAGCTCACCACTGGTGCTCAAATCCTAGTTGCCACTGGATGGGAATAATAATATTTTCCCACTTGCATTTGCTGTTGTTGGACAAGAGGACACAGCTAACTGGTGTTGGTTTCTACACCAACTGAAGATATGTCTAGGAGGAGAAGTTGGCAAATTTGGGCCTTACACTATCATGTCTGATAGACAGAAGGTATGCATGCATCTTTCTGTTATGTTATTGCTTTTCTGTTCTTCTGCATTAGCATGTTATGTTCTAGATGTAACAGTACTTCAGCTAAGACTAGCATGCTATGTGAACAGGGGTTACTAAATGCAGTAAACCAAGTTTTTCCAAACTGTCATCAAAGATTTTGCCTTAGACACCTCTATGCAAATTTCCAGAATGCTGGGTTTAGGGGGGAAGATCTTAAGAAATGCATGGGTAATGTCAGCTATGCTTACAACCAGCACAAGTTTAACATTGCCATGAATGACTTAAAAAATGAGAGTGAGGAAGCTTGGAAGTGGCTAAGTGGAATACCTAAGCACACATGGGCTAGGCATGCTTTTGACACTAACTGTAAGACAGACTTGGTTGTTAACAACCTGTCTGAGGTGTTCAACAAGTACATCCTAGATTTTAGGAAAAAACCTATTAGGACTATGATTGATGGTATCAAGGACAAGCAGATGGTGAGGTGGCATAATAACAGAGAGAGGGGAAAGGCATCTTTGTGGGAGATCACACCACATTATGCTGAGAAGCTTGAGGTGGGAAAGGAAAGGGCCAAATTTTGCAAACCTATTCAAGCTGGTGTAAATCTTTGGCAAGTGACCAGTGGGAAGCAAACACATGCTGTAAACTTGGAAATCTATACATGTGGCTGCAGAAAGTGGGACCTGTCAGGCATACCATGCAACCATGCAATATCAGCAATTAACAATGCAAAAAGATTTCCAGAGGACTATGTCTTCAAATTCTTCAAAAAACCTTTTTACCTTGCTGCATATGAACCAATGATATATCCAGTTCCTGGTGAACATGATTGGACAAGGACAAGTGGACCAGACATAGAGCCACCCAAATTTCATGTGAAGAAGGGAAGAAGGAAAGAGAAGAGAATAAAGGGCAAATTTGAGGTTCCAAAACCCAAGGACAGTTCAAGAATGGCCACTATAACATGCAGCAACTGTGGGCTCCAGGGCCATAGGTACACCAACTGCAAGCAACAGTTGAGACCAGAGTTGGCTTTGAGGAAAAACAAGCATGTGGTAAACCCTTATGAATTTTACTTGTTATTTGGTCTTCTTTCCTTCTATGTTTTTTGTGCTAAACCTGAACCCTAAACTATCATGTTTCTTTGTATGTTTGCAAGACACCTGCAAGATCAAGGAATTAAGATACTCCATCAGGATCACAGCAGCCACCAGCAAGGTCTGCTTCTGCAAGAACTACTTATGCAAGATCTGCTAGTGCAAGATCTGCTACTGCAAGATCTGCTTCAAGAACTGCCAGAGGGTCAGCCAGTGCAAGTGCAAGATTTGCAAGGCCTTTCACTACCCCAAGATTTGCTGAAGGAGCTTCATCTTCTGGTCCTTCTACTTCTCGTGCTCCTTCAAGTGTCACAGGGAATTATACTCGTTTGATGTCATTCTTTACTGCTAGTGGTAACTTCTGAGTGAATGAATGTTGGTACTTTAGTCTGAGTGGTGCTACAAAACTGATGTATGTTCTAATGGATTGCTACTTTAGTCTGTTGTGAACTAAGTTGAGTCTGTTGTGAACTAAGTTGAGTCATTTGGCAATGCACATGTGTCAAGAAACCATGCATGTACATGTGTCAAGAAACCATGTTCATGTGATTTCTGTGAAACAACACAATGCAATGTGTCAAGAAACCATGCATGTACTGGATGATACTGCCACAATGGCCACATACTTCATTACTTAGATGAACATACCAAATATTGTTTACAAAGACAATAACTAATAACACCTGACAGTAAGTTGCAAAGATCGACCTAACCACAACTGACACTAACTCACATCTCTCCTTAACAAGGATCAACCTGACACTAACTTACAAGGATAAACCTGACCACTACTAGCATCTTCACTGCCAAAACAAGCTTCAGTGCCAAAACCACTGACACTAACTGCAGCAGCATCTAACTGAACCAGCATCTAGCTCTGAACCAGCATCTTGGCTGTCACCAAACCTACCACAAAGATAATAAAAAGAAAGACAACATTCTGATATTTGGCCTTCACTGCATCTAGCTCTGCATTTTTCTCCCTGAGCTGATCTTCCAAAGCCACCACCTCTCTTCCTCTTTGAGCTTCAGGCAAGGCGACAACTCCACAGTCATTTGCAAACACACCAACGCCAGTTTCACCTCTCAGCCTACACACTTCATCTCGCAAATCTCCAATCAAATCACTCCAAAACTTAGGCAGAGGATCATCATGCCATTCAACGAAGCCACAACCACCATGTTGTACCAACAGAAATCAGGGTTTGAGAGGGGATCCGATGTAATGAACAGAAAAGTAGAACTAAAATGAAACTTACCGTGGCATCCACGCAGGCGTAGTACCACCTGCCTGGGTTCTGGTGGCTCCATGAGATCCATCTGGGCGCCTTTCTACGCGGCCTGCACCAGCAGAGCTTCTCCGGCTCATAGGCCATCGGGCTCTCATGGTAGGGCACCGGCAACCTCGATTCGTCCCCTCTCCTTCCAGAGGCTCGACGGAAGCTGGCAGCCTGAGAACGACCCGAAGACCATGACATCGACATTGACTCCGCCGCCGTCGCCTGCGAGATTGCCTCTGCCACGGGCCCGCTCAGGAATCGCCTCCGCCCTCGCGTAACCCTAGTTTTCCCCCAAATGCACAAATTTCACTCAACCGTTCTCTCCTATTCGCCGCGTGCATTGCTTTAATAACCAGGGCCACCACTCAGTGCAATCCCTGTTGACAGTGGCCACGTCAGCGTTTGTGTTGCTGTAATGTGCGATTTTATTGAGCATTTGGCCATCTCCCCCTCCCGCCCTGAGTCCGCCCTCCCCCTCCCCCCCCTCGGTTGAAGCGACGAGACCGCCATTAAAGCCAACTCCACCTCCCACCCACCCCCGCATCTCAGTCCTCCCTGCCCCAGATCCCCATCTGAGTATCCGCATGGCTGGAGCGCGTCGATGCGGCGTATGGGTTCGTCGGCTTATGCCGGCGGCGCGGGTAGCCGAGCCACGGGCACTTCCATCCCCCGCAGTGGCTCAGCTGCCCGAGATTGACCCGAACTCGCCGGAGGCCCGCCGCGAGATGCTTCAGGTGGTACGGGAGCGCTTCCCTGACCGCGACGAGTGGGGGGAGATTTACATGCACATCCTCCGCCATGCGAACTTCCTCGAGCGTGCGCGCTTCATCGGCGATGACGGCTGCGACAATGTGGAGCTACTGTTTTGGGCGATCCAGGAGGCGGAGTCACCGGATCCGCGGCAGGCCGCCCGCTGGGAGAACTTCAGGACGACGAATCCTTTGAGGCTCAACATCAGGCCACCATCGTGGGAGGGAATCGCCAACATCCCGCCGGGGACCGTTTGGCCCCCACGCCGCCAGTAGATCGGCTGCCCCGACTGGTTCAAACGCAGCGACGACCCATCGATCCCCCACCTTGGCCTGGTGAGTTGTTGGCAGCATCTATCCTGAATCTTTTGAACTGTTGTCTTCTTTCTGGAAGAGAAGAAAATACTGAAGCTTATGGCGATTTCGGAATGATTTTGTTTTCCAGGGGAGAAGATGGCGAAGTATACGCTGTGTCCTGGACCTGTTGGGGGCAACGATCAGGCGGTGATGGAGTACTCGTGGTGATGCTGCTACCAGGGGCCTGATGTTGAGCCTGCTATCTAGCCTGCTATCTTAGCTTATTCTGTATCTAGTCTGTCACCTGGTTATGTACCCCTCCTAGCTGGACCCTCTTGAAACTTGTAATAGGGCAGTTCAGATCTTTGCTTTTCTCTGTCTGTGGCAGCTACTCTCTGGACCCTCTTGAAACTAATTTTCCTAATAAAAGGGGTACTTTAATTGCCAGTTTCATGACCAACCAAGAATTTCCATATGATCATACCCAAGAGAGGATATTCCACAGACTACAGGAGATTTAACCTGCAGAGACCCAAATTCAAGCAACGGTCATGCTCTAATTTGACTGTTTTTAGCGTATAATTCTGCCAAGCTCAGAAGGGCTCAGAAGAAATAGAAGCTAAACTTGAATGCTTGAATACTAACAAGAATCAAGAATTTAGATGGACCTAAATGAATATATTGCCCCTTTCTTTTCAAAAAAACATCTAACTTGAGCATTTGGCCAGAGGTTCAAGAGGAGATATAATTTGAGGAGTTCAACATAGCATACATACTGGAGTTCAACATTGACTCTTACAACATTAGCTAAATAACCATAGATTCTTAAAGCCATAATTACTAGATTCTTACAACATTAGCTAAAGACCATAGCATAGTGGAGTTCAACATTGTTCACAACTACTACATCCATACATTACACTTAACTAAACCACCCTTCACAAAAGATTAGCAAAGCCTTCTATCAAATCAACTTATATCATGATAGGTATGCTCTGCTCCATCTACCCAGATCATCTTCATCTACCTCATTCCTCCAAGATGTCATGGATCAACTTCAACTTCTCTTGGCTCTTCTCCAGTGACTTCAACTGAACAGCAAGCTGGAGCTTTACCTCATCCCTGCGTTTTATCAGATTCTCATGTCCCCTCTTGAGATCAGACATGTGAAGGTTCAACTGCACATTCTCTTCTTTGACTTTTTCCAAAGACTTGGTGAGCTCATCAACCTGGATCTTTAAATTGTTGTTGCCTTCAGCTAGCTTTTCCTTCTCTTTCAAATGATTCATCTTCATGTTCCTAATGACAGTTCCTTGAGCTTCTACCAGGTTCATCACCACTTTGTACTTCTCTTTCATCTTGAAGTTATCTGCCTCTTTCTTCTCCATCTCATTCTTCATGGCAGCCACAACTGATGCACTGGCTCTCTCATCTCTCTTCTCCTTAGCTTGCAGAGAGCTGAAATCCAATGCCCTGTCCTCCTGGGAACTGAGAAGTTGATGGACATCTTCAACTAGTTTGTCATAGTTGGCATCCAGATTCCTTTTCTCTTCTTTAAGGTGGTGGATAGTAAGTGAACTTTCCAGGTTATCCTTCCTCCTAGCAGTCCTGCTGTCTTCAAACATTTCCCAAAGCTTCAACAATGCATTTTGCATTGTGGGAGGCCACTCTGGGTCAACCCAAGCAAGGAAACCACAATTGACAGCTTCCTGCAATACAGCAAACACTTATATTGTTAATCTCTGAAGAATTACCATTATATACATGTGGCCAACTAAACAATGCTACTTCAACTACAACCTATACTGCCTCAATTAAAATTTAGCAACTACACTGCCACAATCAACTAACAGTTTGCTTCATAACTACACTGCCACAATCAACTAACAGTTTGCTTCATAACTACACTGCCTCAAACTATACATATTACAGTGAACATAAGCATCAAAACCATAATCATCAGAACTACTAATAAATAATCATCAGAACTACTAATAAAATTTAGCAACTACACTGCCTCAATCAACTAACAGTTTGCTTCCTAACTACACTGCCTCAAACTATATATATTACAGTGAACATAGCCAACTAAGCTATTGCAGTGAGCATCAGTACTAGAAGCATCAAAACTAATAAGTGGTAACTAGGTGCTTCATCATCAGTACTAGTAACTATATTACATTGAACATAAAGAAAGCATGAATCTTACAGGCTGAGCACAAACTAGAAACCTCCTGCCCGTCTCAAATGATTCAAAAGCTACAGGGCGCTCAGTTGGCAGCCGATGCTCCACGCAGAGCCCCTCTGGTGCATTCTCCAAGCCATTGTAGTCTTGGTCTTCAATGCTAGCAGGAATCTACAGAGAGCAAATCCTCAACTCAGAAAACCAGAGCAAATCCCCAAATCACCTAACCCTAACCCTAGCTCTACCACTGACCTGATAATGCATCCCGTCGGAGGAGGAGGAGATCTGCATGCCGGACATGTCGTCGCTGCTCTCATCCTCAAAGACCATGGCGCGACGGCAGTGGTGGATGCAGCGGTCTGCGTGGAGAGCGGCGGCGTCGGTGGCTGGAGAGACGAGGGCGATGCCGAGGAGAGGGACAGAGTGCGACTGGCTTCGGTTGGGTTCGACCGGACCCGGCTACATGGAGCGACCGAGAGGGGTGCGAGAGTTACCGAGCGGGTGCGCGTGGGTAGGCCACCGTGGCACCTGACAAGTGGGCCCGGTCTGTCAGATACATGCTCAATACGAGCTTATACGGCTGTCAGACCGTTTTGCAACACTTAGGCTTAGAGTTGGCACTGCATGGCAAAAAAAATGACTAGTGGTACTGATTCGTCACAACGTGCTGAAGTGTGGTAGTGTCTTGCAATTAACTCTAAAATAAGTGTCTCAAGCTTAGTACAATTTTGTACTAAAGCTAGTGCAAAGTTGAAACATTTATTTTGAAATGGATGAAGTATATTATGTTAACCTATTGGTGCAAGATACTGCAGTTATCAAAGTATTTTAAAGTAGCAACAATGCAGAGGACCGGTTTGGCTAGCGCCGTGCCTAACAACGTAAATGTAGCCGTTAACGGTTGAAAACATGCGCGTTCTTGAAGCTAGCTAACCAGACGTATGAAAACCGTAGTACTCCCTCTGTATCACAATACATGTAACTGAGGGAAACTAGTACAAGATCCCCCAACTACAAGTATTTTGGTACAAAGGTAGTAGCTCATATGCATAAACTGGACCGGCATTCACAAGACTTGTAGATTTCCTATTAGAACACCACGGCGTAAGCGTCTTGATCATCATGGGCGAAGCTGCGCATGAACGGTGTGGCCTTCTTCCACGACCCGGGCACTTCCTTCCAATAGTCCACCATCTACTTCTTCTTAGAGTAGCTCCCGCCACCGTCGTGGCCAGGCAAGAGTATGGATCAGCACGGCGTGGAAGTCGGGGCCGACGACCGGTGCAAAGGCGTGAGAAGAAGAAGAGGGAAGCGCCTTTGTTCTCGATGTTGCCGTCTTCCGAAGGAGACATCTCGAGAGGCAATACGGCAGCGCGGCGCGAGTTGTTGCAAACATCCATAGAAGAAGATAATGATCGATGTGTGACAAGCTCGTCTTTTTTGCCTGCTCTATTTTAAAAGAAAAAGGTTTGGTGGTTTTTTAGACAGAGAAAACACTTCGGTTTTGAGATTACTCTAGTTTTAATACCACAGATAAATACTACAAATCTGTATACTTTCTTCTGGTGCCTTTGTAAATCTAGAAATGATACTTTTTTGGCAAAAAAAGCCGAAATCCTACCCAAGTGTTGCTGTCTTTAACGCCATCTTAGAGGGAAGTAATTTAGAAGGAATACTGACTAATGCAGATCACTCTCAGCCTCACAACACTTTACGCTATCAATGCGACACAGATCCCCTCTTTTGCTGTAGTTTGCTACATTTGTTGTGATGCAACATGGAAGGTTGACGGAAATGCTTCATTGCACTAGTAGAAAACAGGGCTTTGGTCCAGGCTGGGTCAGCCCATTAGTCTCGGTTCAGTCCAGAACCGGGACCAATGTGGGCATTGGTCCCGGTTCGTGAGCCCAGGGGGCCGGCCGGGCCACGTGGGCCATTGGTCCCGGTTCATCTGGACCTTTTGGTCCCGGTTGGTGGGATGAACCGGGACCAATGGGCCTCGCTCCTGGCCCACCATCATTGGTCTCGGTTCGTGGCTTGAACCGGGACCAAAGGCTCCCCTTTAGTCCCGGCTCATGTCACCAACCGGGGCCAATGAGGTGCCTATATATACCCCTCGCTCGTGAGCAGAGCACCCCAGTGCTCTGTTTTTCTCTGGCCGAGGGGGAGAGGGCTTGGTGGTGCTCTAGCTCACCTCCTATGCACACAAGGTGTTCGATGGAATGCCCGAGCCACACTACTTAAGCTTTCTCCTCTCCAAGCTCGAGCTCCAAGCTCCATTTTCCATAATATTTGTCTAGGTTTAGCGGTCCGTCACGCCCCGTCCTCGTCTTCACTGCCGTCGATCACCCGCACCGAGCTCATCGCCGGCACCACTGTGGTGAGCCTCTTGTTCTTATCTTCTTTCTGAAAGGAAAAATATTCTTACTTGTATGTTTACATAGATACTTGTATTATTTTATTACTTTTATTATTGCATCTTATATAGTGCGATGGTTTTGGTATCCGCCCCCGTCGGCCCTCGTCCTGTCTATGATTCGGATGTGGTATATATATTATCTTTATAACTATTGGTTCATTTATTGTTTATGAAAATTATGCCGACCAACATGACATAGATTTTATTTATGTAGGATGTATGTGAATCAGAAATGCCAACCGACCCTATTGTCGAGAGGTTAAATTTAGTTGAAGAAGAAAACAATTTGTTGAAGGAAAAAATAAAAAAAATTGAGGAGGAGAAGATGATATTGGAGTTGCATGTTGCGGATGTCGTCGATGATCACAAGATCAAGATGGATGCAATGCGCTTGAAGATAAGAAAGATTAGAAAATATGCCATTCATAGCGAGGCTTGGTATCATTATGCCGTTGGATCAATTGTTACCTTGGTTGCGATTATGATCGCATTTGTTTTCGCATTGAAATGTTTTACATAGTTTCAATGTATGGTTTAATTAATTAGATGCTCTAGAGAGCTATATGTTGTTAGATGAGAACTATGTATGCACTTTGGTTTTAATGTGATGATGAACTTCTATTAATTTGGACACTTAATTATATATAATGCATGCAGATGAACCGGCAATGGATGTACGGTGACAGACACACCTGCGAGTACATTAAGGGCGTGCATGAGTTTCTCGATGCGGCTGAGGCAAACAAGCAGAATGGTTTTATGTGTTGTCCATGCACTGAATGTGGGAATACGAGGTCTTACTCTAACCGGAAAATCCTTCACTCCCACCTGCTTTACAAGGGTTTCATGCCACACTATAATGTTTGCACGAGGCACGGAGAAATAGGGGTTATGATGGAAGACGGCGAAGAAGAAGAGTACGATGACAACTATGTGCCCCCTGAATACGGTGATGCTGCAACGGGGGGAGCTGGTGAAGATCAAGAGGAACCAAACGATGTGCCCAATGATGCTGCAACGGGTGAAGCTGCTGAAGATCAAGAGGAACCAGACAATGTGCCCGATGATGATGATCTCCGTCGGGTCATTGTCGATGCAAGGACGCAATGCGAAAGTCAAAAGGAGAAGCTGAAGTTCGATCGCATGTTAGAGGATCACAAAAAAGGGTTATACCCCAATTGCGAAGATGGCAACACAAAGCTCGGTACCGTACTGGAATTGCTGCAGTGGAAGGCAGAGAATGCTGTGGCTGACAAAGGATTTGAGAAGCTATTGAAAATATTGAAGAAGAAGCTTCCAAAGGATAATGAATTGCCCGACAGTACATATGCAGCAAAGAAGGTCGTATGCCCTCTAGGATTGGAGGTGGAGAAGATACATGCATGCCCTAATGACTGCATCCTCTACCGCGGTGCATACAAGGATCTGAACGCATGCCCGGTATGCGGTGCATTGTGGTATAAGATCAGACGAGATGACCCTGGTGATGTTGACGGCGAACCCCCTAGGAAGAGGGTTCCTGCGAAGGTGATGTGGTATGCTCCTATAATACCATGGTTGAAACGTCTGTTCAGAAACGAAGAGCATGCCAAGTTGATGCGATGGCACAGTGAGAACCGAAAGAAAGATGGAAGTTGAGAGCACCCACTGACGGGTCGCAGTGGAGAAAAATCGAGAGAAAGTACTGGGATGAGTTTGCAAAGGACCCAAGGAATGTATGGTTTGCTTTAAGCGCGGATGGCATTAATCCTTTCGGGGAGCAGAGCAGCAATCACAGCACCTGGCCCGTGACTCTATGTATGTATAACCTTCCTTCTTGGATGTGCATGAAGCGGAAGTTCATTATGATGCCAGTTCTCATCCAAGGCCCTAAGCAACCCGACAACAAAATTGATGTGTACCTAAGGCCATTAGTTGAAGAACTTTTACAGCTGTGGAATGGAAACGGTGTACGTACGTGGGATGAGCACAGACAGGAGGAATTTAACCTTAAGGCGTTGTTGTTCGTGACCATCAACGATTGGCCCGCTCTCAGTAACCTTTCAGGACAGATAAACAAAGGATACCACGCATGCACTCACTGTTTAGATGACACTAAAAGTATATACCTGAACAAATGCAGGAAGAATGTGTACCTGGGCCATCATCGATTTCTTCCGACCAACCATCAATGTCGAAAGAAAGGCAAGCATTTCAAAGGCGAGGCAGATCACCGAAAGAAGCCCGTCATGCGTACCGGTGATCACGTACTTGCTATGGTCAATGATTTACACTACGTAATCTTTGGAAAGGGTCCCGGTGGACTAGCTGTTCTGAATGACGCTGAGGGACACACACCCATGTGGAAGAACAAATCTATATTTTGGGACCTACTCTACTGGAAAGACCTAGAGGTCCGCTCCTCAATCGACGTGATCCACATGACGAAGAACCTTTGCGTGAACCTGCTAGGCTTCTTGGGCGTGTATGGGAAGACAAAAGATACACCTGAGGCACGGGAGGACCTGCAATGTTTGCACGAAAAAGACGGCAAGCCTCCGAAGCAGTATAAAGGTCCTGCCAGCTACGCTCTTACGAAAGAAGAGAAAGAAATCTTATTTGAATGCCTGCTCAGTATGAAGGTCACGACTGGCTTCTCGTCGAATATAAAGGGAATAATAAATATGCCAGAGAAAAAGTTTCAGAACCTAAAGTCTCATGACTGCCACATGATTATGACGCAACTGCTTCTGGTTGCATTGAGGGGGCTTCCACCGGAAAACGTCCGATTAGCCATTGTGAAGCTATGTGCATTCCTCAATGCAATCTCTCAGAAGATGATCGATCCAGAAATCATACCAAGGCTAAGGAGTGATGTGGCGCAATGTCTTGTCAGTTTCGAGCTGGTGTTCCCACCATCCTTCTTCAATATCATGACGCACGTCCTAGTTCATCTAGTCGACGAGATTGTCATCCTGGGGCCCGTATTTCTACACAATATGTTCCCCTTTGAGAGGTTCATGGGAGTCCTAAAGAAATATGTCCGTAACCACGCTAGGCCAGAAGGAAGCATCTCCATGGGCCATCAAACAGAGGATGTTATCGGGTTTTGTGTTGACTTCATTCCTGGCCTTAAGAAGATAGGTCTCCCTAAATCGCGGTATGAGGGGAGACTGACTGGAAAAGGCACTCTTGGAAGAGACTCAATAATATGCAAGGATGGATATTCTTGGTCTCAAGCACACTACACAGTTCTACAGAACTCTACCTTGGTGACCCCGTATGTCGATTTGAACACAAAAATAGTCTGCGCTCCAAACACCCGGAGCAGTGCGACGACTGGATTACATGTGAACACATCAGGACTTTCAGCAGTTGGTTGGAAACACGTCTCAGAGGTGACAACACTGTTTGTGATGAGTTTTACTTGTTCTCCAGGGACCATCTTTGACTATATTGACTTACAAAGGATACGAGATAAATGGGAATACATTTTACACGATCGCCCAAGATCAAAAGAGCACCAACCAAAACAGCGGTGTCCGCTTTGATGCAGCAACCGAGAGCGGAAAGGACACATATTATGGTTACATAGTGGACATATGATAACTTGACTACGGACCTGATTTTAAGGTCCCTTTATTTAAGTGCAAATGGGTCAATCTGTTAGGCGGCGGGGTACAGGTAGACCCACAGTACGGAATGACAATAGTGGATCTGAAAAATCTTGGGTACACTGACGAACCGTTCGTCCTAGCCAATGATGTGGCATAGGTTATCTATGTGAAGGACATGTTTACCAAACTGAGAAAAAGAAAAGATAAGGAAGCGAATACATCATACGATGAGCCAAAGCGCCACATAGTTCTTTCAGGAAAAAGGGACATCCTGGGAGTGGACTGCAAGACAGACATGTCTGAAGATTATGAAAAGTTTCATGAAATTCCTCCCTTCAATCTCAAGGCTGACCCAAGCATCCTGATAAACAATGAAGATTGTCCATGGTTACGGCGCAATAAGCAAATGACACAAGCGAAGAAAAAGTGAAGACTTTCTCCCGCAACTATTATGATGATACCATGCCAACTTTGTAACACATGAACATGCTACCATTGTCCGTTTTGTACATGCACATGCTATGTGGGTGAAATTATGATACCATGCCAACTTTCAACTTTTTTAGAGTTCATTTGAAATGCTTTCATGTCTTATGGTTCGGCCCTCGTAATACCATGACCATTAGTCCCTGGCCCATGCCAACTTTCAACTTTCAACTTTCTAAAACTAATGGCACTAACAGAAAGTTTATAATTTTTCTCCTCGCCCCTGGCCCATGACCATTAGTCCCGGTTTGTGCCACAAACCGGGACTAAAGGGTTGGTCCTCGTTGCGGGCAGAGTTTAGTCCCACCTCGCCAACCGAAGGGGGCTCACACCGGTTTATAAGCCCTTCCCTCTCTGCCTTGTTGAGCTCCTCTCAAAGTGAAAATAGATGCCCTAATAGAGAAAAGTTTAACCTAAATTCATAGTGAATTTCTCTGAAATTCATAGAAATTTACTAGGAATTTAGGTTGAATTTTCTCTATAAGCGCATCTATTCTCATTTTTTTAGTAAGTTAATCACAAACTTGTGATTCAAACAATTTTCAAAGAATTCAAATTTTAACTATTCAAATTTGAAAACTAATGGCACTAACAGAAAGTTTATAATTTTTCTAAAACTAAAAGCAAAAAGAATAAAAAAATAAAGCAAAAAACAAAAGAAAATAAATAATGCAGAAAACAAAACAAAAAAACTGGAAAAAATAGCAACAATAAGTATTTTGTTGTAAGTAGAAACAAAATAAAACAAATAAAGCAACAGAAAGTTTATAATTTTGCTGACCTAAAAGCAAAAAGAATTAAAAAATAAAGCAAAAAAGAAAAAGAAAATAAATAATACAGAAAACAAAACAAAAAAACCGGAAAAAAAATAAATATAGCAACAATAAGTATTTTGTTATAAGTAGAAACAAAAAAACAAAAAAACAAAAAAAGTGCCACCTACTGGGCACCCACGGCCTGAATACGACTAGAAACCCTACCATGGGCCAGGATTCAGGCCTGCGGAAGGCCCAGTAGGCCCACAGGCACACATTCCATGGTTAGGCCCGAAAGCCTGCTTTAGAGAGGAGCTCGAGAGGGAAGGCGCATCGCATCTTATAAACAGGTGCGGCTCCCTCTCAACTAGCGAGGTGGGACTAAACATTTGGGCGCGGGGCAGCACAAGGCCTTTGGTCCTGGTTGGTGGCACCAACCGAGACTAAAGGGGGCATTGCTCACGGTTGGTGCCATGAACCGTCACCAATGCCCCTCTTTAGTCCCGGTTGGTGCCACCAACCGGGACGGCCTTTGGTCCCGGTTGGTGGCACCAACCGGGACTAAAGGTGGCATTAGTCCCGGTTGGTTTCACGAACCGGGACCAATGATCTTGCTATATATACAGCACTTAGCAGTTTTCGACCAAATCCATCCCTTTCTTCTCCGCCCGACGCCCGCTGCTCTGCCTCGTCGCCGTCGCCGCCGAGCCGTCAGGCTGCTCCACCTCGTCGTCGCCGCCGCCTCCGACGCCGTCAGGCTGGTCCACCTCACCATCATCGTCGCCTCCAACGCCGTCAGGCTGCTCAACTTTGCCGTCGCCGCCGCCCCGACGCCGCCCGCCTCCTCACCGTCGTCCCCGCGCCCCGACGCCGCCCGCCGTGCTCCGCCACCCCTTTGTGAGCACCTGCCTCGCTCCCGCGCCCCTGCCCTGCCCTGCCCCGCCGGCGCCACCGCTGCCGCCATGCCCCTCTGCCCCGCCGGCGCCACCACTTTTTTTATTAGTTTATTTTTTTCATATATATATATATATATATATATATATATAATGTATGTGTATGTATGTGGCTATATGTTTTTGTTCATATGTTGCAATATGTTTTTTTTTATTAGTTTATTTTTTTGTTCATATGTGATGTATATGTGTATGTGGCTATAATGTATATGTGTATGTGATGTATGTGGCTAGAATTTGCTAAATATATATGTTAAAAATGTTTTTTTGTTCATAGAAAGTTTTTTGTTCATATATAGTAAGTTACAATTTTAGAAAAGTTTTATATATGCCTTCTCCGCCTGCGCCGACGCGCCTGAGCAGCCAGCCTCCTCCTTCTCCGCCTCGTCAGCAAGGGCGGAAGAGACCTGCCGCCGCTCCGGCTGCTCCGGCGTGTCGTAGTCCTTCTCCTCCGCCTCGTAAGCAAGTAAAGAAGACAACCGCTCCGTCTGCTCGACCGGCGTCTAGCAGTACAGCCAGAGGCGGGAGGACATACAGATTCGGTCCTTCTCTGAAGACTCCAGAGAAGTTACCATACGAGAGGACCCCGGAGGAGAACGTCGAGATCGCGCGAACCGAAGTGGATGACTGGTTTCAAGGGTTGAAACCAAAGAGACATCCACTTCCGGAGGAGAAGGTAGATCCGGTGAAAGCGAAGCGCACTCTAGCTGCCCTGACAAAACCACCCAAGTCTCCGCCGAAAGGAAACTATGAGCGCATTATTGGAAAGGAATTTGCCGAAGCGGAGCGGTCGGGAAGTACTGTCAGTGATCAAAGGCTGAAAGAACAATGAGCTGGGAAACAAATTGTCCAGCTCGGCGAACAAGCGAAGCAATCGTGCCCCCCGCTCAAGGTGCCTAGCGACAACGTCGCTAATGATCCGAGGATGGTGCCCGGTTATAGCAATCTTGCCGATTACCTGCCCGACGATGTACATTATGAACCCATGGAGGTGCAGATACAAAGATATGAGTATGGGAAGCCTCTCGTCAAAGATGAAAGATCTCTATCAACGATGATGCGAAGATTGCATGATTGGTACTTGAAAATCTGCAGAGACTCTGGGGGAGGAGTACTTTGTATGTGAAAGTTAAAAAGGAGCATGACCTCGTTGGAATTGAACTGTTGCATGTTCCATTTGAGGAGTTCTTTTAGTTTTTCAATCAATTGGCCCTCGATAAAACAACGGTCACCTGCTACTGTCTGTAAGTAGTATTACTTTTGTCATTAAGTCTCTCTATATAGCTCAGCTCTTTCATTGCATGTATTTATAATCATCCTCACTATATTATGCAGATTGAAGATCGCCGAATTAAAGAAAAGACAAGTCGGTGATATTGGGTTCATTAACACATATCTCATAGATGCAACTCAGGTTAAATTTCATGTCGCAGATACCGATGCCAACTTGCTATGATCGTTGGTAATAAATGAAAACAAAGATATAATACTCTTTCCTTACAACTTCAAGTGAGTGTTACTGTCTTGTGCGTATTCAGTTTCCCTTATATATATTAGTCAAGATTATAGTAATGTAATTGATGAGTTATGCATGTGTGTGCAGTTACCACTATATTCTCCTAGAGATTAAGCTTGAGCAGGGACTAGAAACTGTCTTAGACTCAAAACGAAAAGATCCCCAGGACTATGCGGACATGACTCAAATGCTCGAGAAGTAAGTTAAATCAATCATTATCCACCATATCAGCAACTTTGTTCATTTCCTGATATATCAAGTAATTGTTTTCTTTGTCTGGCAGGGTTTGGAAAAAATTCTCCAAAAAAGCTCCAGGACTCCCGAAGAAGCTGCAATTTAGACACCCGAAAGTAAGTACTATAGTAGCATGTTCCGCGCATCTCCTATTGATTTGGCATTCTTGCTTATCAGTTTGATTGACCTCTATTTCATGTAAAGTGGTTGTGGCAGGAAAAAGGGAATGATTTCTGTGGATACTACGTTTACGAGTCCATCCGCCACACGACCTGTGAGCGGGGCTACACTGACGAACAATATGAAGTACGTAAATAACAACATTCACAATTTTATTTCATTACCATCATTTGTGTTGAGTTTCATTCATTCATATATATATGTATTGACCCCCTTCTTCAAATTAGATGTTTCGGAAGCGGGATGAACTCCTAGCACCAGCTCGCATGCGAGCAATTCAAGAGGAATTGGCGGCATTCTTTCTTGACCACGTGATCGCTGAAGACGGGGAATACTATGTGGACCATGAGTCCGTATGATTATATTTGTAAGGGATAATTATTGTATATATGTGGCCGGTAGTGTCGGATAGATATACGAGAACTTGTTGTTTGACCAATCTCTCGGAGAAGGAGAGGTGGTCGATATCACTTCTCTCTGTATGCATATATGTTCATGACGATCTTCTGTTTCCTTCGTTTGCTTACTAGCTAGCTAGCGTGTCTAGTCCTCTCTATACGTATGTATAGTACGTAGCGTCGACGAAGCACGGACATAAGAGAGGACACTTCTCTCTATTAATTATAGCTAGCTAACACAATATATGAAACACCTAAATTAACCCCCCAAAACCCCCAAACCCCCCCCCTTCAAAAAAAAACAAAAACTCCAGCCACAGAAATGCTGACGCGTGGATGCCTATTGGGTCCGGTTGGTGTCACCAAGCGGGACCAAAGGGTCTCCTGCCTGGGCTCCGCGCACAGGCCACGTGGAGGCCCATCAGTCCCGGTTCTGGATTGAACCGAGACTAAAGGGGCAGGGCATTAGTACCGACCCTTTAGTCCCGATTCAGGAACCGGGATAAAAGGCCCTTACGAACCGGGACAACAGGCCCTTCTTCTACCAGTGTTGGCTCCTGCTGGAACTTGGATTTATATTCAGGTGGATAATAATTAGCATTTCAAATAACTACATATTGCAGGCATGTCCACACCTGCTGCATCTGCCCTTCAGGCTGAAGCTTTAGCTCTTCTTGCTACAAAATTGGCTATGTTATCTAGATACAAGAACCCCAGTATTTCACAGATTGTCAGGTCTTGGCTCATGCGACTTCTACCAACAACATATTATCTACCATAGATCATTGGGAGATCAGGCCGCAGTTGGCGACAATACAAGCTTCCTCTTCTTTTCAAGCAAATAGAGTCAATCACATCTCCAGAAGCTTGAATGTTAAAGCTCATCATTTAGCTAGATTAGCTACAAGAATTAACTCTACATCTCTAGCTATCAGATGCCTATGTCAGGATGTAGGTCTTTGTGCAAGCAGAGATATCCTCTCCGATCTTTCTGTGAATCTTTTCACAATTCTTTCTGTAAAGTGTTGCTGAGTTCAATAAAGTCTTCCTGATGAAAAAAATACCACCGTTTTTTTAAAGATAAATACTACAGTTTTTATTGGTGGCCAAATAGGTCACAGTAATTAAAACTACAGTAACTAGAAAAACTATGGTACTCTCTCCTGTCTTTTTTAGTTCGCATATAAGATTTATCTAAAGTCAAACCTTGTGAACTTTGACCAAGTTTATAGAAAAAAATACCAACATTCGGAATGTGAAATCAACAACATTAGATGCGTCATGACTTTAGTTTTCATATTATATAAACTTAGCATTGTAGATGTTAATATTTTTTCATATAAATATGGTCAAACTTTATGAAGTTTGACTTTAGACAATTCTTATATGCAAAGTAAAAAAGGACTGGAGAGAGTATTATCAAAATACTTTCCTATCAAGCCTGGTGTTAGTTTGCATGTGGTGTTTCATTGTTTTCATTTCGACGGAAATGCGCACATGATCATGATTACTACTCCCTCCGTTCCTAAATATTTGTCTTTTTAGACATTTTAAATGGACTACCACATACGGATGTATATAGACATATCTTAGAGTATAGATTCACTCATTTTGCTCCGTATGTAGTCATTTATTAAAATATCTAGAAAGATAAATATTTAGGAACGGAGGAAGTATGTAGCATTTGATCCATACCATGGGACTGTGTAGACTGACTCACGTAGTTCTTGTAGAGCACCAAGCACTTTAATCACGAATTCGCGATACAACTGGAGGAAACTGAGACCGGTAAGAGCAAGGGAAGAGAAGGGGATCGGCTACCTTCACCTTTCTTTTTGATGTAAAGAACGGGCTACCTTTACCACGTGTGAAGAACTATTTTTTGGACAAAGGGCGTGATTTCTTAATCCAAAATGTAGCAACGAGTGGGTACAATATCATGACAAGCGACAGCCGATCTCTGCATAATTAAGATGCATACAACCAAGCTTCAACGGTCTAACACAAGTAAATAAAAATTGACATACTCCCTCCAGTCCTTTTTAGTTCGCATATAAGATTTGACTGAAGTCAAGCCTCGTAAAGTTTGACCAACTTTGTAAAAAAAAGTGTCAGCATTCATAATCCGAAATCAATACCACTAGATGTGTCATGGCTTAAAGTTTCATATTATATAACTTTAGCATGGCAGATGTTGATATTTTTTCATATAAATACGGCCAAACTTTGTGAAATTTGACTTCAGATAATTCTAATATGCAGAGTAAAAAAGACCGGAGGAAGTATTAGCAACAATAGAGTCAGATAACTGGCACTATACCTATGTCGAAGAAGGTGGTGGACCGATCCGAAGATTATACTGCCATCCATGTTGAGTAAAAACCATAGTCACCCGCCCCAACCGCACACCATCTTAAACAATGGTTCTTAGTTCGTTGGATGTAGCATAGACCATGTACGGAACGAATGCATACAACGGAATATAATCTACTCACCCGTTCCTAAATATAAGTCCTTTTAACGATTCCAATATGAAGTGCTACATAAACATGCCCTGGATATGTGTGCCGTGTAGTAAATCCAGTTTTTCTTAATTATCACGTGCTGATGCGCATTGATACAAATTCCATATAGGATAGACTAAAGAAACCTTTCCTAGAAGTAAAAGGAGTTTATAGAACATTCGGCCATGTAAGCAGATACTCCCTCCGTCTCAACATAAGTGTCTCGAGTTTGTACTAACTCTAGTACAAAGTTATACTAAGCTTGAGACACTTATTTTGGGACGGAAAAAGTATTTCATAAAACCAGGGCATGATTTAGGACCTGATTATAATGCGTGTCTGAATGCTCCGCTTGTAAGTTGTAACAGTTAACTGTCTGCTGCTAATAAGTATCTGGATTTGAGGCTCTGGGGACAGATATTTTCATGCATTTCTGACACGCAACAATATTAAAAATTGCAGGACCGAATCCCCGGAGAACCCGAGATGGAGAAAATAATGAGATCAATGGAGGTAGGTTATTTTGGCTGTGGTATGTGTAACTATATCCAAGAATATACGAAGCTAGAAATCAGAAATTCAATTTGGCTCCCGGGAGCACATGCTCTCGGGCCCAAAAATAATTTTTCAAATGTCAAAAAAATCAAGACAAACTTTTTATGTGATCTTAGCCATATACAAATGCTACCTGCAAATTTTGAGGCAAAAAGGTTAAGCATTTTGGCCTGTGCAAAAAAACAAGTTGAAGACAAAATGTCACCCCAAATTTTCTTTTTCACCGACGAAACATTGCTGCTCTTTTTCGCATGAAATTTATCAAGCATGCTTGTGACACTAACATGAACATCTACAAAAAGTTTCAGAATTTTTTGCTTGTTTTTTGAATTTACCGTCCCGAAATTACACTATTGTTGATGACAGGGCATGCTGGGAGCCCCAAACATGAAGATGTACTCCAGGGACGATCTGATGAAGAACAACTTTGGCGTTGAGGGTGATGAGGATGATGAAGATGACAATGAAGACGACGATAGCTTACCCAAGAACTTAGTATGTTACCATAGGTTACCCAAATATGTTACTATGGTTGGCTCCTCACAGTTCTCCGTAACTTCTCAGCCAAATATTTTTATTTGGACTGCTGAGGGTTAATCGTATTTCCTCTGCTCCTTCCAGGGAAACATTCTAAAAAACAAGGGTCCGCAAAAGAACGACCTGAAGCAACAGGTCGTGAAACAGATAAAGGATACCGGCAAGAAACTGAAAGGGCATGTGAGTAAGGTGTCCAAGGTGGTGAAGAATTGGTGGAAGGGGAAGAAGAAGCCTGCAAAGTCCAGCAAAAGCGAGCTATGAAGAGTTGAAGGCATACCGAAGGATCTCAAAGTGGTTCAGTAAATCAACCTTCAGTCTACTAGAACTTGGCTAGAGGACAGCTACATAAATGTGTACAATGATTTTAAGACGCTTTTAGTGTACATTAGTTGAATGCCCGTGCGTTGCCACGGGACTTGAAAAAAGTGTACATCAATCGTTATTCTAATTCAGAAGTGCATGTCAAACATGATGAAGATTGATCGATATAACAGCAACTCCAATTCTTTCTCCCGTTGCTTTCTCTATCATGTCTCTTTTTTTAACGTGAAATAGTAAGAGAGACCCCTAATGTATATTTTACAAATTAGAAGTGTGTCCACGAAAGTACCTTTCTACACCTGAGTTTATATGCTCCTGCTATGAACAGTAGAATAAATAAAATAGAAAAACATTTCAAAAAATTCTGAATTTTTCTTGTGACATACTTTAAGAAATGTTTGTTGTGCATGCAAAATTTCATCACGAAATCACATTGGTGGAGGTCGTCGCAAAAAAAACAAAATCAGAGCTCCAAAATGCGTTTGAAAGTAACATTTTCAGAGTATCGTTTTTGTTTTTTTTACCATGGCTTCCACCAATGTCATTTCATGAAGAAATTTTACATGCACAACAAACATTTCTTAAAGTATGCCACAAAAAAATTTCAATTTTTTTTGAAATGTTTTTCTATTTTATTTATTTTACTATTCATAGCAGGAGCATATGAGCTCAGGTGTAGAAACTCCACGTCCGTGTGTCCATAACTTCCTATGCCATCGTCTCTTTCACTACCTTCCTTGCATCTAAAAAAAGCGGCTTTCTCCTGGTCGTCCCTCCTCTCCACATCCATAGAATTCATCCATCTTTGCTCTATCATTGTCGTCAATTCAAATGTTGGTCATTTTGCCCTAACTATCGCTTGGCCACTTCTTCAAAACATTAGAAGATATATGAAATGGTGCATGTGTCAAGAGAAATAGTGGGTTGCGACAACAACATATAAACAAAGGGACATACAATCACCAACTCCCCTTGTATATCTCTAGTGGGGTAGCCACGTGTATAACCAATGTAACTTGGAACATGTATTGAACTAATATGTCTCCATCAAATATGAAGATATTTTCATGATTACGAACGCTCCAACGCCCTAGTATGATCACTTTGTTGAAGCAAGGTGAGTGTTGCCTTTGATATGCATGAACAAGTATGTCCATGAGTGACAGGCCCAGGTGCTTCTCCTGGTTGAGCCTCTATGGAAAAAGAGTGAGCGCAACACTGGATGAATACGTGCACACAGAATAGATTCCAAGCTCTCCACCATCATACTTGTATCCTTTCTCTAATTAAAAATAGTAAGGATACACAAATATGATAAGAGCACGTTTGTTGGCCTACTAAATAGGAGTAGTAAATATGGTGTTCAAGATTGACCTAATTCACAACGGGCATCATTTCTTCAGGGAGAAGGCAAGGGTACATATCTTGCTCCGTTATTCAAATGTTCACAACTAATTTTTTTTATGGACATCGTAATTAAAAATAGATTTTCTATCTTGCTATGCATGATCGATTTCCAAACGTGTAGAGAGAGGGACTGAACATGATTCAAGCCACAATACACATGATGACCCCAAAATTGGAGCATACTACTCAGAGAAAGAGGCATATAGGAGTTTATCAACATCATGATGACCACAAAAATAGACTTATGTTTCTCAACTCTTCATGGAATTCTGTAATGTGTGGATCACTTCAAAATCGTAAATAACACGAAATAACTTTCAAACTATGAGGATAAATAAACATGACAATGTTCAGTTCTCTTTTGTGCTGATCATTTTGTGTACGAGTATTCAGTTATGGGGTAAAAAAATCTAGTCATCCTGGAGTATGTTTTATCCACACATCCAATCTAGCTCCCAGTACAATCGAAACAACGGTGAAAGCAGACGCTAAAAATTCAGCATTCACACCGATCAAAATGGCCTCTTGAGCCCCTTGAAGTCCACCATCTCGATGCACTCTACGCTGCCCCTGAAACCATTGAGCAGCTTGAGCAGCTCGTTGGCCCGATCTTTGGTCACGCCGCCGCAGCCCACCTGGAGCAGCTTCTCGGAGGTGCCCACACGCAGCGCCTTATCGCAGCACGCGCCGGCGCCAGTGTCCGTGGCACGGCAGAGGCGCCAGAGCGTAGAGACGGCGGACCACGTGGCCATGTCGGACATGCACGCACGGACTCGAGGCCGGTGTGTTGGCACAGGACGCCGTCCAGCACGGCCAGTGCCTTCTCGCTCGTCCTCTTGTCAGCGTCCAGGACGAGCTCCACAACGACGAGCACTGCCCCTAGCTCGGCGAAGCGGGTGGCCGCGTGGTTGGCTGGTTGCTGCCGGAGACGAGGTAGACAGGTAGTAGGCCGTGACGAGCGCGGCCTTGGTGGCCTGCGGGGACATGGGTTTCCTGACGAGGCCGACGAGCGTGCTGCACACGCCGGGCCTCCTCGAGATGACGTCGACGGTGTGCCGGTCGGGGGACGAGGCGAGCTCTCGCGGGGAGAGCACCGAGACGAGGGTCTTGAGAGATGTCGGGTAGGCAATGTAGCGCCGGGCCTCCTCGTCGAGCCGGAAAAACACGGTAAGGGCCGCCAAGATCTTCCCAACGCGCCCAATACTGTGGCGCTGGTGCCATACACGGGCTCACCGGTGAGGCTCTAGAAAGCCGAGGCGAGCAGCTGCGAGGAACCGGCGGTTGCGGTCGCTCTCCTACCCGATAGCCCTGGCCCTGGCAGCCACTTGCTAGCAGGCCGCCGCATTCCCGCGCCTCGGGCCGGCGGACACGGCGGCGATTGCCTCGACGGCGGCGGCGGCGATTTTTCTCACGAGATCGAGAGAGGGGATGGATCAGGAGCGAGCGGTGGGGCAAACTAGTAGAGGATACATGGGACGTGGGACGGTAGTGGGTTGTGGTTGTTTTTTTTTTCTTCTTTTAATTGCACGAAGGAAGGCTTGCTTCTAGCGAAGGTGGGCTGCTCCTGCGATCTTTTTGCGCGCGGGGTCATACAGGTGGGGAGTCGAACTATCACGACGACTACAGATCACCTTTAATAATAGAGACTAGTAGAAAGGAGTGGGGTACGGTTGCTTTTTAGGATAGATCGAGGCCACAACAGAACGCCCACGTCGCCTGGCCCTGGGCGACCGACTAAGTAATTTTACCGGTGTCGGGATGTACCGGTGGACAATCCACCCTTCGTCGTTTTCATCAAGATCCGTGCAGGTTTTATACTCTATTTTCAGATATCAGACTACACATAGCAATATATGTACTAGTGTCAGATATTGTCAGCTTTTGCAGAAGAGAGAGAGTTAGAGTAGAGACAACCGTGCATGCATGCATGCATTCACTCACGGGATGGATACATATGATATGCATTTTATTTTCGTCCTCCTATTTTTAATGACTTATATCTTTTGAACCAAGTGTCCGTTACTAAAACTTTTTGTATATTTGAATTCGTGGAGACAAGATCTACAGAACAAGATCAATTTTGGATATGTTTGAAATATATTTTATTTTATATGTTTCAATTATCTTTGAAATCACTTTCATAAAACACTAAATTGTTTCACTATTTCATAAAAGTTTTTTCTAGTGTTTCGCCCATTTTCACAAACTGGAATATGGAACTCACAAAGACAAATATATATTTGATATAGTAGTAAAATAGAAGTTTATTATATTCTTAGTAATAAATTCAACACAATGAAGATTCTCATATTTCAAATAACTAATTTCACATATTTTGGCGCGGGGGAATATGCACCTTGACAAACACACTAAAAAACTTGAGTGAAATATGTGGACTGCAACTTAGACCTGTTTGAAATAGTCAATTCCACATATTTTAAATAACCTATTTCACTAATTTCTTATATTTATATTTTAACTATCTTTTGTTTTATTTCACTTTTATTCAAATAACTTATTTCACTCATTTCAGAAAACACACTGCACTCATTTACAAAATATAGATTTCACCCATTTCACTACTTTCAGAAAACTGATTTCACTCATTACAAAATATATCTGAGAAACTAATTTCACTTCGCATTTATGAAAAAAAATTGAAACATATTTCACTCAACAGAAATATCAGTATCACACAATGAAAAAGTCGTTTCACACCAAAAAGATATATTTCACTTTTTCAAATAACTCATTTCACTCATTTCAGAAAACACACTACAATCGCTCAATTGAAACACTATATTTCACTTGTTTCAAAAAACTGATTACACTCATTACAAAAGATAGATTTCACTAGTTTCAGTAAAACACATCACAGTTACTCCATTGAAGAAACAGTTTCATAAGCTAGAATGTGAAACTCACAAAGAAAACTATATTCAGAAAAGTGGTTTCAATCATTTCAATAACTGACATCAATCATTTCAAAAATTGTAATTTGAAATTAGTAAAATTAATATTTTGATGTGATTGAAATAGTAAAAATTAAACTAGTTTAAATATATTCAAGATTGGTCTCGTTATAAAGATCTTATGTTCAAGAATTTAAATATATGAAAATTTTAAATAATAGAACAATGCTGTAAAAAATATTGGTCATCTAAAATTGTAACAAAAAATAAATTGCATGGGTTTGTTTTTAAGAGAGGAGAGATGCTGCATGCATGCGTACATCCCATTGCAAAAAGTACTGCCTTTCCCTGACATGAATCCTACTAGTCTGACATTGATTTGACTATATACAAAAGATCATCTGTCTCAATACATGATTATACATATGGATGGGCCCCATTTATGCACAGATCACAAAGTATGTGGAGGGTGGATGCTATGCCGGTAGCTCCCGGCTCCGGTAAAAAGGAGTTTGCGCCTGGGCGACTCGGGCGGAACGTGGTTGCTAGCGCCGCCGCAGCTCCTTTCTACACACCTCGCCGCGTCGCTGCCGGAGGACGCCGCTGGCAAAGCTCACGCGGCCGACGGCGGCGGCGGGGCGCCTTCTCGCGACGGCCTCCGATCTGTAGGGCGGCAGCTTTGGGCGGCATGTCGGCGCGTGTCGGGACTCGGCTGGGTCGCGGCGACCGGCGACTGTTCTCGACGTCCTCCTGTGGGGCGTGGTGACGGCTACCGGTGGCATGGCGGCGAGGCTGTGCCGGAGGCGCGGGACCGGTGCAGCGCGACGGCCAGATCCATGCGCTTTGTGGTGGCAGTGCTCCTGCTAAGCATTGGAATTTGGCCATAGGGGCTCCTCGGTGGATTTTGGCCGTGGTGTTGTGGCCAGGTTGGCTATGGTGCCATGGTTCTTGCCTGGTGGACAGATCTGTCTTTCGTGCTTCAGATCTGGTCATGTCTACTTTTGGTCTATAGGCCTGGATAGGGCTCTCTTTGGCCAGATGGCACTCACCGGTGATGTGCTCCGCCGACGGTGTTGATCCATGATGATCACTTCGGTCAGGGGCGGCCTTATTGTGGATTGCGATGGCCACCGAAAGATCTTTGCGAGGATTACTCTCTTCAGATCCGGTGGTTTCGTTCGGCGAGCAAACGATGGACAACGACTTACGCAGAGGATATGATTGTACAGCGGCGAGCAGCTGCTAGGATTGTGGAAAAGCGGTGGCGACAACATATGATTGACTTCGATGGTGGTGCTTTCGAGTACCCAGTCTCGAGCTTCGAGGTGAAAACCTATGTCTGACACGAGTGGTCATACATGGCAATGGTGATGTTTTTGCGTCATTCCCTTGTTGAAGGCATTGCTCGTATATGCATAGACTGATTCTTCAGGGTGAAAACTTGAGTCCAACCTTTGGTGGTTGGATCCGGCGAGGCGACACTCGAGCATCGCTCCGTTCATGAAGGCGTTGCTGTTGAAGAACCCCGTTGTCCTTATGGTGTCATGAGATGGTTGGCGTGGATATGATCATTGTTGTAGTTTGTCGATCGCGGATTTGTTCGCTTCAGGTTTTTCTCTCGCTTAGGTATAGCTTTGGTCTTATATGACTTTGCTATTTGCTAGCGGGTTTTTGTGTGCGTTGGTGTTGGCTGTGTGCATCTTAGTTATGCAGAGGCTGGATGTGTTCTCATCGTGTTTGTATCAACTTGATGCTTCATTTTGAGTCAATAAAATTCACCCTTTGTCGAAAAGTATAAAGGAGTGGACTTCTGGTGTTGAGCCGGGATGGTTCATGGGAGGTACTCCCTCCGTCTCATAATGTAATACGTTTTTCGACGCTAGTGTAGTGTTAAAAAACATTTACATTATGGAACAGAGGGAGTAGTTTACAAGATAACTTATGCTCATAAATCCATTTTTGGTATATGTGATACTATGTAAATGAACGGCCATGTCATTAAATTATATCATTGGTTGTCTTATGGCTTCTATTGTTCTACATGGCATAATAACCAACTGCTCATACATGCAAGTTCACTCTTCTGCACCCTCATCGTCGCATTGACGGTGATGGTGGTGTTATCTCGATTTGAAATCCTCCTCTAGCTTGCATCTCGTCTTGATGGTGCCTAGAACGGTGTTTTGTCTCTGGCGGTCTTCATGGACGATGAGTTGGTTCCTTCTTGTTGTTCGTTTACATAGCTACGTGGGCAACATCGTCAACCTCTTCTTTCGAGCCTTTGCAAGCAAGGTCTTCGGGTTAGTCCTGCTGTGCACGATTGTTTGCCTAGATCAGTGTGGTGCCCCTACTAGTATGCTTGGTGCAATTACCGATCGATCTCCATCTTACACGATGGTTTGCTACTCTGGCGACTCAATGAGGTTTCGATCCTCTACAGATCTTTGCATTTGTTTTAGCGGCTGAATTTCTTGATGGTGCCTATCGTCGAGAGATATATGATATGATGGCACAAGGATGACGAGTTCCGTTGCGATTTCAGCAAGAATTTCGAGGCGAATTCTTGGTTGTTTCCCCCACTTTGTTCAGAGTCTCTTATATGTATTTGTGGTTTCAGCTACCCCATTATCTGGTTGTACTTGATGTTCTCTTTTATCTAGAGAAAGGTCTATTTTCGCCACTCAACTAATTGAGAAGTGTGGGTTTCGTCCTTCAACTCTAAAGCCAAACAAATTGTAGCATTAGCTTTTGAAACCGGACAAGTTTGGTCTTCCCACTCGTCCAGAGCGGTATATATTGGTGATTTTCTTTTTCTCGAGCAACCTGTGTGCGTTTGCCGTGCATACCAACGGCGATGTCAGTGAGCTCAGAGATTTATAATACTGACGATCCATCTGTAAGCTACCTCATCCTTTATATCATGGATCGAATCACTGAACAAAACAACGCACTAACAAGTTGATCAATAACAAAGTTATCATAAGCTAGATGTATCAAACTCTCTTTGTTCCAGCACTACCGGAACAGGGCTCTAAGCCGACAGCCAAATGTATGCCGACGGCCACCGTCGGCCTAACCAGAGCTATGCCGACAGCTAGGTCCTGGCCGTCGGCGTACAATGGCCGTCGGGCTATCCCCGTCTACGCCGACAGCAGCCGTCGGTACATAACAGTCGTCAGCTTATCCCAGACTACGCCTACAGCTGCCGTCGGCATATATAGGCCGTCGGCATAGATGCGGGCCCGCCGACAACACTCATCACGGCCGGCTAACGACGTCAAATCTATGCCGACGGCCGTGACGGGTGGCCGTCGGCATAGATACGGGTGACACGTCACCGATCCAGAGCGCACCGACCAGGACATATGCCGACGGCAGCCATCGGCATAGCTGACACGTCATCGATCCGCGGCGCTGTCCATCTGCCCTGGCCGCAGCTATGCCGACGGCGTAGTTTTTTTTCTTTTTTTCTTTTTCCCATATAGTATTATTATTATTATTATTAAGCATACAGTATGTGTTAATAAGCATACATATAGATGTGTTAATAAGCATACATATAGTATGTGTTAATAAGCATACATATAGTATGTGTTAATAAGCATATAGTATGTGTTAATAAGCATACATATAGTTTTTTTTCTTTTTCTTCACTGTTTTCTTTATTATTATTATTTAACTAACTTACATACAATATGTGTTAATAAGCATACATACATTATTTTTCGGTTCTGTACAGAGCGGTGTGACCCCTCTCACGAACGGTGCCGCCGCCAGCCGGCAACTGGAATGGGGAACAACCGCATCGGGTCTATACGAAGGGGACTTTGCTCCAAGTGTTCATATATATCGGATGACCTACCACAATCAGATGGTGTTGTGGCATGTCCGAAGATGCCGCACGCGTCTCCGGGTGCTGGCCCCCCTCACGGACGGCGCCGCCGCCGGCACCTGGAGAGGGGGAACTACCGCATCGGGTCTACACGGAGTGGATGTAGCTGTGGGTTTGGCCCAGATGTTGCTCCCCGGTGTCCCTCTGGGCCGACCCGACACAACCGGGTGGAGAGGTCCACTGGTCAAAGCCCGTCCGTGCAAAGTCAAAGGGCTAGATCCCGTGGTCAAACGCTACAGGGTTAGCCGGGACGGGGGCCCTGGGGGTAGCAATGCCACCGGAGCGTCGTACCGGGCCCTCATACATGCGGGGTGGTGTTGTGGCATGTCCGAAGAGGCGGCACGCGTCTCCGGGGTGTGGCCCCCTCACGGACGGCGCCGACGCCGGCACCTGGAGGGGGAAACGGACGCGTCGGGTCTACACGGAGAGGATTTGCTGTGGGTCTGGCCCGGATGTTGCTCCCCGGTGTCCCTTTGGGCCGACCTGACACAACCGGGTGGAGAGGTCCACTGGTCAAAGCCCGTCCGTGGGAAGTCAAAGGGCTAGATCTCGTGGTCAACCGCTCCAGGGTTAGGCGGGACGGGGGCCCTGGGGGGTAGCAATGCCACCGGAGCGTCGTACGCGCCCTCATACATGCGGGGTGGTGTTGTGGCATGTCCGAAGAGGCCGCACGCGTCTCCGGTGCGTGGCCCCCCTCACGGACGGCGCCGCCGCCGGCACCTGGAGGGGGGAAACTACCGCATCGGGTCTACACGGAGTGGATTTAGCTGTGGGTTTGGCCCAGATGTTGCTCCCCGGTGTCCCTCTGGGCCGACCCGACACAACCGGGTGGAGAGGTCCACTAGTCAAAGCCCATCCGTGCAAAGTCAAAGGGCTAGATCCCGTGGTCAACCGCTCCAGGGTTAGGCGGGACGGGGGCCCTGGGGGTAGCAATGCCACCGGAGCGTCGTACTGAGCCCTCATACATGCGGGGTGGTGTTGTGGCATGTCCGAAGAGGCCGCACGCGTCTCCGGTGCGTGGCCCCCCTCACGGACGGCGCCGCCGCCGGCACCTGGAGGGGGGAAACTACCGCATCGGGTCTACACGGAGTGGATTTAGCTGTGGGTTTGGCCCAGATGTTGCTCCCCGGTGTCCCTCTGGGCCGACCCGACACAACCGGGTGGAGAGGTCCACTAGTCAAAGCCCATCCGTGCAAAGTCAAAGGGCTAGATCCCGTGGTCAACCGCTCCAGGGTTAGGCGGGACGGGGGCCCTGGGGGTAGCAATGCCACCGGAGCGTCGTACCGGGCCCTCATACATGCGGGGTGGTGTTGTGGCATGTCCGAAGAGGCCGCACGCGTCTCCGGTGCGTGGCCCCCCTCACGGACGGCGCCGCCGCCGGCACCTGGAGGGGGGAAACTACCGCATCGGGTCTACACGGAGTGGATTTAGCTGTGGGTTTGGCCCAGATGTTGCTCCCCGGTGTCCCTCTGGGCCGACCCGACACAACCGGGTGGAGAGGTCCACTGGTCAAAGCCCATCCGTGCAAAGTCAAAGGGCTAGATCCCGTGGTCAACCGCTCCAGGGTTAGGCGGGACGGGGGCCCTGGGGGGTAGCAATGCCACCGGAGCGTCGTACCGGGCCCTCATACATGCGGGTGGTGTTGTGGCATGTCCGAAGAGGCCGCACGCGTCTCCGGTGCGTGGCCCCCCTCACGGACGGCGCCGCCGCGGCACCTGGAGGGGGGAAACTACCGCATCGGTCTACACGGAGTGGATTTAGCTGTGGTTTGGCCCAGATGTTGCTCCCCGGTGTCCCTCTGGGCCGACCCGACACAACCGGGTGGAGAGGTCCACTGGTCAAAGCCCATCCGTGCAAAGTCAAAGGGCTAGATCCCGTGGTCAACCGCTCCAGGGTTAGGCGGGACGGGGGCCCTGGGGGTAGCAATGCCACCGGAGCGTCGTACCGGGCCCTCATACATGCGGGGTGGTGTTGTGGCATGTCCGAAGAGGCGGCACACGTCTCCGGGGTGTGGCCCCCCTCACGGACGGCGCCGACGCCGGCACCTGGAGGGGGAAACTACCGCATCGGGTCTACACGGAGTGGATCTTAGCTGTGGGTTTGGCCCAGATGTTGCTCCCCGGTGTCCCTCTGGGCCGACCCGACACAACCGGGTGGAGAGGTCCACTGGTCAAAGCCCGTCCGTGGCAAAGTCAAAGGGCTAGATCCCGTGGTCAACCGCTCCAGGGTTAGGCGGGACGGGGGCCCTGGGGGGTAGCAATGCCACCGAAGCGTCGTACCGAGCCCTCATACATGCGGGGTGGTGTTGTGGCATGTCCGAAGATGCCGCACGCGTCTCCGGTGCGTGGCCCCCCTCACGGACGGCGCCGCCGCCGGCACCTGGAGGGGGGAAACTACCGCGTCGGGTCTACACGGAGTGGATTTAGCTGTGGGTTTGGCCTAGATGTTGCTCCCCGGTGTCCCTCTCGGCCGACCCGACACAACTGGATGTTGCTCCCTCTACTTGATATTCTAGAAAATTGTTGTATAATATAAAAAAGATCATGTCATTAAAAATAATGTTTCAAATCATTAAAGAAAATGTATGGTACATTTTAAATAATGTTCTGCATGTAAAAAATATGTATAAGAAAACATTAAAATATTTATAAAAAATATAGAAAACATTACAAAATTTATACAAAATAAGAAAAGTGAAAATAAAAATATGCCGACGGCAAAGCCGTCGGCATAGCTGCGGCCATAGGGAAGCTTATACGCGGATCGGTGACGTGGCTAATAAAAATAAAAAAAAAGTATGCCTACGGCTAAGCCGTCGGCATAGGTGCCACGTGGCGCCCTGAGCTATGCCGACGGCTTAGCCGTCGGCATAGTTGACCTTATCCCCTCACGTTCTTCCCCATCCACTCACTTACTCACCCACGACCCGAGCTGCCGCCGCCGCACCCCCCGACCCCGACCTGCGCCGCCGCCGCACCTCGCTCCAGCCACCCCCGCTCCAGCCGCCCCCGCCCCTCCCTTGCTCCAGCCGCCGCCGCCGCACGTCGCTCCAGCCGCCCCCGCCCCTCCCTTGCTCCAGCCGCCCCCGCCCCTTCCTCCTCGACCCCGGCCCCGCCCCTTCCTCCTTCCTGCGTGGACGCCGCCCCGGCCGGCCCACGGCCTAGCCTGGCCGGCCCCCTGCTGGTCCGACCGGTCGGCCCCTCCGGCGACCGCCCCCTGCCGCTCCGGTGGTCGTCCCCTGCCCCGACTGGCCGCCCCCTGCTCCGGTGGTCGTCCCCTGCTCCGATGGTCGCCCCCTCATCCGTAGGTAAGATTTTTTTACCTTTTTGTGTAGTAATGTTGTAGATGAATGCATATATATGTATAGTAATAGATGATTAGATAGATGGATGTTAGATAGATGAATGAAATGAAAGAGAGTATAAATGTGAAAAAAATTAAGTGCACAATGTGAGATAGATAGATGAGATGAATGGATATTTGTGTAGTTTTACTATATTTTTAGATACATACTTAATATTATAGATATATGTATTGTGAAGATGAGATGAGAGGGAAGAGTAATTTTTTTGTGAAGATAGAGAGACGAAAGTTAAAATTTGGATATGATGAGTGGTTACTTCATCAAGTTGGTCTTGCTAAAACAAGTTTGTGATATGATGTGATGTGTGATGATGCTTTATATGTGATGTGATGACCTAATTTTTTTCATTTGGTGGAATTTAGAGAATTTCTGGTGTTGCCTCCGGTGGAGTGATCATTGACGTTGGAGCTCTTGGTCTTTGATTGTCCCTTCGCTGATCGACTACATCATCTACATCCGAGGGTGAGCTACAAATCCACCACCTCATACGTTCTTTTAATCATGTCACTAGATTAAATTTTCACATCAAGTCGCGTAACCTAGGTCTCCCGTCCGAAAGGGTTGCATCGATAAATATGCATTCAATTGCATATTTATCACCGCAGCTCTTTCGGATTGTCCAGCGCTTTCCACGGACAGCCCGAGGATGTGTAGATTGGGTACGTTGTTCATGCTCTACCCCGTTCCGAGACAGGATTTCGGCGGCGCCTCCCTGTTGTTCTCCGGATGCACATTCTCTCGGCATTTTGCCGAGACGTGTATTTGGAGAACAGCGGGGAGGTGCTGCCGAAATTTTGTCTCGGAATGGGGTAGAGCATGGACAACGTACTCAATCTACACATTCTCGGGTGGGATTAGGACCCATCTTTACCTATTAGAGATGTAGGTGGATTAAATGTCGTTTCTCGTCAACCTTGTAAAAAATAAAATATTGATGTGAGTAATTTAAATGAATCCTTAATTTTGTTGTGTGGCTTCCAATAAAGCAGAGATGGCAGATAATCAGTGGATGTATAGTGGGTTTTTCCGTCGGAATCAAGTAACAACAGAGTGGGTCGAGAAAACTGATGTGTTTTTGAAAGAGATATTCCGTAGTCCAATGAGGATGGTGCCAGAATGCCCGTGTGCCAGATGTAAGAGGCGTATCCGCAGAGATAAGAGTGAGATGACTAAGCACCTTCGCACGCATGGATTTATGCCCAACTTTAATATGCCGATAAACTTTGCCCAGCGGGACCGTGGTAGAGAGGATGTGATACGACAACGCGTCGCTGGTTATGAGGACGATGGGGTTAGAGACATGCTAGATGATGTCTTTGCTGCACAGCCGACACCTCCGTCACATTCAGCGAATGAACCGGAGGAGCCGGAGGAAACCGCAAAGGCCTTCCTGGAAATCTTGGCCTCGTCAAAGAAACCTCTCTATGAGGGTGCCAAGCTGTCTGTGCTGGATGCCATCTCGCAACTGATGGCAGTCAAGGCTGAGTACGGCTGTAGCCGAGGTTGCTTCGAAGCATTTCTGGGAGTATGGGCTAACAGCCTGCCTGAGGGCCATGAACTGCCGAAAACCATGTACGGTACGAAGAAAATCATGAAGGCGCTCTCGATGGACTATGAGAAAATACATGTTTGTCCAAAGAATTGCCTTTTGTTTAGGCATGAGTATGCGGATGACAAGTACTGTAGGAAGTGCGGTTCCTCTCGGTATATTGAGGTGGTCGATAAGCATGGTCAGAAGCAGCAGCTAAAAATCCCTGTGAAGGTTCTTCGGTATCTTGATTTTATAAAAAGACTGCAGCGCCTTTTCATCACCGAGGAGTCTGCCAAAATGATGAAGTGGCACAAGGAAGGGAAAAGGTACAATCCAAAAAAAATTGTACATCCATCAGGAGGTGAAGCATGGAAGTCATTCGATATAGAGTACCCGGAGGAAGCAGCCGAGGCTGGGAATGTCAGAATTGCTATAACAGGTGATGGGTTCAATCCATATGGTATGTCGTCTAATCCATACAGCTGTTGGCCCGTATTTGTTATTCCGCTGAATCTCCCTCCCGGCGCCATAATGCAACGCAAGACCATGTTCCTGTCGCTTATAATTCCGGGGCCTGAATATCCGGGGAAGAATTTGAGTGTGTTTATGCAGCCGTTGGTGGATGATTTGCACCATTCTTGGTACTTCCCGAGGTTGACATACGACCGACATCTGCAGAAAAATTTCTTGATGAAAGTTTGGCTACAATATTGCATGCATGACTTTCCCGGTTATGCCTTGTTCTGCGGATGGTGTACAAGTGGAAAGATGCCTTGCCCAGTGTGCATGCAGGCCTTGATTTTCATTTGGCTGAAGAAGGGTGGCAAGTATGTTGCATTTGACCTGCATCGACAGTTCCTCCCTCCAGACCATCCTGATAGGGAAGACAAGAAGAACTTCACAAAAGGCAAAGTTGTCCATGAAGTAAACGAGATTCCAACGTTTTCTGGTGCGGATGTGCTTGCTCAGCTGAAAGCTCTTAAGCCTGCCGGTGAGGGGAAAGGCAAAGGCAAAGGCAAAGGCAAAGGCAAAGCCACAGGCGAAGACGAGGGCGAGGGCAAAGGAAAAAGTAAAGGGAAATTTTTTGAAGGATATGGTGAGACGCACAACTGGACTCACATTACCCCCTTCACGCAGCTTCCCTATTTTAAGGACCTCAAACTTCCATACAACATAGACGTGATGCACACCGAAAAGAATGTCGCAGAGTCCCTTTTTCACACGATCCTCAACATTCCTGATAAGACAAAGGATAATGTTAATGCTAGAGTTGATCAACAGAATATTTGCGATAGACCACGTCTACACATGCAGCCTCCCACAGGCAGTCGAAAATCTTGGTTCAAGCCAGATGCTGACTTCGTACTTAAAAAGGATCATAAGATGGAGACATTCAAGTGGCTGAAACACGTCGTGAAGTTCACTGATGGTTATGCGTCGAATATAAGTAAGGGGGTCAATCTTTCAACGGGCAGAGTGACCGGGCTCAAGAGTCATGACTATCATGTATGGATTGAGCGGATTATGCCGGTGATGGTTCGGGGCTATGTTCCCGAGCGTGTCTGGCGTGTGCTTGCGGAGTTAAGCCATTTCTTCCGCACGCTTTGTGCTAAAGAAGTATGTCCTGAGAAGATAAAAGAAATGCATAAGAAGGCGCCGGAGTTGATATGCAAGCTAGAGAAGATCTTCCCGCCAGGCTTCTTTACTCCGATGACACATCTCCTTTTGCACCTCCCGAACGAGGTATTGTTGGGGGGCCCTGTGCAGAATCGTTGGCAGTACGGCCCTGAGAGACAGAACAAGCATCTGAGACAGAAATGTGGAAACAAAGCTAAGATTGAAGCTTCCATAGCTGAGGCAGTTATCCTAGAGGAGGTGGCAGACCTCAGGACAGCCTACTATCCGGACCATGTTCCCACGTTGCACAATAAGGTGTCTCGATACAATACAGAAGAACCCAAGTATAAACCCAAGTTGCCTCTATTCATCGGGCAAGGTAGTAGGGCTGGATGCTCGAAATCTTATCTCATGCCACGAGATGAGTGGGAGGATGTCATGTTCTATATCTTGCACAACATCAAGGAAGTTGAGGATGAGTGGATGAGGTAATACCTTTGCACCATTCTTTTAGTCAATTCGTTATGTTCACTTTGCCTAGTTCTTATACCGCTTTTCTTATTGTAGTCGATTCGTTGAAGAAGAATGGACGGGAATGCTGCCTCCTTCTGAAGCGGAGGCACTTGCTCTTCTCCGAAAGGGTGCTGATGGAAGGAAAAATTTCGTTGCGTGGTTCATCGAGAAAGTAATTTTTCACACTTCAATTAACTCATGCACCTATAATTCAATAACTCATGCACCCTATAATTTCAATTAAACTCATGCACCCTATAATTTCAATTAAACTTGTAGGGAAATGATCCGACCGAATCAATGGATGAAGAATTGAGATGGGTTTCCATGGGTTTTGATCCTGTCGTCATGACATGCGAAAAGTATGATGTGAATGGGTATCGCTTCCATACAGAGGAGCACCAGAACAGTCGGCCTGATCCCAAAACCATAAATACCGGAGTCTTCACTGAAGGAGATAATGAAGTAGATTACTACGGAAGGGTAGGAAAAATATACGAGCTTACATTCAAACGTGGCCGCGAACACCTAAGTCTCACTGTGTTCAAATGCCGATGGTTCGACCCCAAAAAGGGTCTGAGACATACGCCTTCTGTTGGTTTAGTTGAAGTTAAACCATCAACCGTCTATGCCGGAGCTGATCTCTTTATCGCCGCTACCCAGGCCACACAAGTATATTATCTGCCTTACCCATGCCAGAAAGAGTACCTAAAGGGTTGGGAAGTTGTGTTCAAGGTGTCGCCGCATGGTAAGCTACCGGACCCGAACGATGATGATTACTACAACATAAACCCCATGACATACGAGGGAGTGTTCTATCAAGAGGAACATGATGACGTGGTCCGAAACAACGAGGATGATGACTTGGGTTATGTTGACCTGGACCCAAACGACGACGACGCACGGATTGATGGTGAGGCAGTTGTGAATCAAAGAGACATAATTATGCTTGAAAAGTTAAATGAAGACGCTGACGATGAGGAAGAGCCTCCACCTCCGTCAGACAACGAAGAAGATATGCGTGATAGTGATGATGAGACCGGTCCACAAATAGATTACAATAGTGATGATTCATATGGGTTCTAGAAAATGTAAGTTCTTTTAATGATCATTACAATAGTATGCTTAATGTGCTCTTCTGGTATTAATGTTTTTCCTGTATGCTTGTTTAATTGATATCCTTTACTAATTGTTTATTCTCTTCTCAATGCAGGTTTAATAATCATGGGCAAGTCCAGCGGCGCTAGTTTCCTCAGTAAATTTAAAGGACTTACTCGGAGTGGACGAGCCCACAAGGTTCCCTGCCGACTACGCGAGGATGACACCTCACAGGGAGGTGGAGGGGTCGGGGGAGGAGACCCTAGAGGAGGAGGCGGTGGGGGAGAGCCCCTAGAGGAGGAGGCGGTGGGGGAGAGCCCCTAGAGGAGGAGGAGGTGGGGGGAGAGGCAACCGGGGCAAAAAACTCCGGGCCGTGTCTGAAATAGGAGGGTCTTCTTCGATGCCCTCCTATACAGAGGCACCTTCTGAGTCTGAGGAGGAGGAGTATGTTCCTGATGGCGAGGAGGAGGAGGCCGAGGAGGAGGGTGAGGAGGAGGAGGAGGCCGAGGAGGAGGGCGAGGAGGAGGCCGAGGAGGGTGGAGGGGGAGGTTGATCCCGCGTTGTGGGGTGACTTGCCACCGGGTTCTTCGCAGGGGTGGCTGCGTGGTAATGCCGGACTACCTACACCACCTTCTATCGAGGAGCACAAGTGGCTCATTGAACCTGTGGGGACAGAGTAAGTGCCTCTCAATCATATTTTCAACACATGACAACATTTTCTTATTGTACACATGGCAATCATTTGATTCTTTTGCAGAAACTGGATCCTTCATGGAAAGGGCCGTAAACCGAACGGCCTTATCACTGTCCTGTTGAAGGAGTTTTGGCCTGGCCTATTCTGCCCGCGGCCAGACAGGGACCCGCAGCAGCGGGTTTTGGCCACGAGCTGGGCCCACTACAAGGCTTGCAGCAATGCGGAGTACGGGACGACCGCTAAGGCCGTGATCACCAAATTTTGGGTAAGGTTCTCTTCTGAATCACTTGTCTTCAGTTTCGTTCATAGTTTATCATTGAATCACTCAACTCATGCCTTGTTTGCTTCTGGTTTTTGAATGATTGCAGCAACTCTATAGAGTTCTTGACGAGCACAAGGCCAGAGCCGACGTGGTCTTGCTTGCGGCTGCGAAGAAGAAAGCTCGTCAGTTGCAGTACGAGGTGCGCTGGGTTGCCGTCTCGCAGTACTACCACTACTACCTGCACCAAAAGATGCCCAAAACTCAAGCGCAGAAGCTACGACTTAGCTTGAGCAAGGAGCAGTTCATGATGGTAACTATTACTAACTTTTCATTGTTTCAAGCAGTCAACTATATGTTTCGTGCTCACATGTCATGCTTTCAAAATTTGCATAGGTTGTTCCTCGTTGGTGCTATGGAAGGCATGACGGATGGGCGAGTTTGGTGGATAGGTGGCTCGGCGCCGATGCAGAGTTTGCTGCCAAGAGCATCAAGGCCCGGGCTAACCGTGGAGACGACGGGACACACGGCCAAGGAAACAGGAACCACTGGGGCTTCAAGGCCATGAAGGTATATCTATGTGCATGATGCATTTTTGTTCTTCTTTACGTCATGTTCTTATGTATGGCTGACTTCTATTTGACGTTGTAGGAGGACAAGTTGAAGAGGCCGCTCTCAGACATGGAGTCGTGGAAGCTGGCCCGCGAGCGGAGTCATCGCAAGGAGGGCGAGAGCCAGTACTACGGCAAGACCGAGGAGCACCTGGGGTCTTACATTCATCACTATCAGGAGTTGCATCCGGATGTTCCTGTTGCTGAGGTCGCCCAGTCTCAGATCGACGACACGGCGGTGGTGGCCATCCAGGGGAAGAAGAATGGCCGGTATCCGTGTTTCAATGGCTTGATCACTCCTTCGATCTCGTACACACGGCTTCGGGCTAGCAACCCGAGCCAGTTAGAGAGTACGGGGCGTTCACAGACTCCCTTAGCCCGCCAGCATGCTGTAAGTACTTCCTCCTTATCTTTTTCTATCTTGCATTCTCAGTTTATTTTCAGCATTGCTCACTTAGAAACAACTTAAATTATGTAGGCATATAAGGAGTTTGTCGAGCATAGGAATCTCGAGGTGCGGGAGTACTTGAAACGAGTGAAGGCAAACGATGATTACAACCGTCAGATGATGACGGTTAGTTTTTCCCTCTTAAAACCAACCTAAATTTTTGCACTTTCATTCCTTCTGATCTTCTAGTTTGCTTGTTTAACTAACATTCAGGCTATGTTGGCGTCTTGGACTAACCGCACGGATCCACCACAAATGGGACCCCCACCACCACCTGCGGGAGAACCCCCACACGTGCCCACGTTCGATGAATGGGTGGCATTAGGCAGTGATGGTCCGGTTAGTACATTTGCCTAACTACTAGCAAACTAGTTCTCGTTCATGAAACACTATCATATCATATTTACCGTTAGAATCTTTTCTGAAACATGTAGGGGACCGGTGGCTCGACTCCTGCTCCGTCGACCCCAGTCACTCCGATCTGGCAGAGTGGTGGTGGTCGCGATGGCGGTTTTGGCGGAGGTGGTGGTGGTTATGGCGGAGGTGGTGGTTTTGGCGGGGGTGCTCTTGCTTGATGATTCCGTGCATGTGGCCATCGTGCCATGCCTTTCATATTCCTACTTTTATCATGTTTCATGTCTTGCACTACTTTTATGTTCATGAACTTCCATCGGTGATGATCTTTAGATGATGTGATGAACTTGAGTATGTTTAGATGATGATGGTGAACTTGAGTATGTTCACATGATGAATTGTCATATTTCTGCATAATTTCATATTGTTCTGTTTTGAAATGCTGTCAAATGAATTGAAAAAGAGAAAACAGGGAAAAAAACTATGCCTAAGGCAAAGCCGTCGGCATATATATGCCCAGGAGTTACCAGGGCTTGCCACGTGGCACATCTATGCCTACAGCAAAGCCGTAGGCATATATGAAAAACTATGCCGACGACTTTGCCGTAGGCATAGCCCTGCTGCCAGGAGAAACCAGGAGCTGCCACGTGGCAGAGATATGCCTACGGCAAAGCCGTCGGCATAGATTTCCATATATGCCGATGGCCAAGCCGTCGGCATACCTGCGCCACGTGTCGTCCCCTGAATCGACAGCGCTTTTGACGGCGCCGTCCGTTGCCGTCAGACGGAAAACAACGCCTACGGCTAAACTATGCCGACGGCTATCCCACGGCCGTCGGCATATGCACCTATGCCGACGGCTATACTACGCCGACGGTCTGACACATCTACGCTGACGTGATCTACGCCGACGGGGATATGTCGACGGCAGCCGTAGGCATAGATCTATGCCGACGGCAGAGGACCTAAGCCGACGGCCCTGGGCCGTAGGCATAGCCCGTGAGTCCGGTAGGGCAGCAGGTAATATAAGCCGTCGCCTTCCAAAGCCTAACCACAGTTTCAACCACTCTGACGCGTCTGCAGAACATATAATACTAGCACTACATTCTCTCCGGCGGGCCGCGGGGGAGCATAGTCTCGTGTCCTTACTTGGCGAGACCGATCATGGAGGCGGTGAGCACGATCCTGGCGCTGGCGCAGAAGATCGCCAAGGCGGCCGAGACGGCCCGCCGGAACAAGGAGAGGTGCCTGGGGTGCTAGATTTGAAGTTTGATTACGTGTTTATGGTGTTGCTTCGGTCTGATTCGTTCAACGGCAATGACTTCATTATTGATGAGCCACTATGGAGGTCTGCAAAGCGGCATGAAGCCGTGTTGCACTCGGGCAAAAACGTGACCTGTTTTTTGTTTGGTGACAGGTGATGAGCGTGTGTCAAGTTGGATTCTTCGGTCTTGATTCTAATTTTTTTCATGGCTGATGTTCGTTTTTACAGTATGACATGTGTTCCGCCGGCATAGATCTCGTAAAATTCGTTTCAGGTCAGATGTGGAGCCCACTTGTCAGCAGTTAAATTTACAATAGGGTCCCTAAAAATAGCACAAAGCACCCTTAAAAAAGTAAATTACAATTGGGTCATCGAGGACGCCAATGGCCTGACGACATTGTCGTCCATCAGCACAACTTCAATCGCTACACCGACGAGGCCCCTCCCACACACAGCACTCGCACCATGCTGTTGGGACACGCGGCACGCTACCTAGCACCAAATAAAAAAATTCCTCCCACACAACCAAGAAAATGTTGCTGGGATAGATATATGATGGGATCGGGTTTACCACTAGACGCACAGACACCGTAGCGAAAGTAGAGTTGGTGATGCGTGTAGCCGATCAGCTGAGTTGGCTCCTCCTTGCGTAGTCGATCTTCTGCGAAGGATTCCTGGCGGATCCCTCGAACAATTCCTTGCGGTTCCCTCAAACGGTTCGTCCAAGCACCGCAGATGCGATGCCTCGAAGGTATCCACACATACGGGGAGCAACGTCGGGCAACAAACTGCTAGATCCAACCATGAGGCATGGGTGTGTGGGGAGTGGCGGAGGCGGCTGTGTAGGGAGGAGAAAGGTCAATCCTAAGAGGTGCGCACACTCCTCTTTATATAGACCTCCTAGGTGGGATCAACACTTGAGGCCCACTAGGAGTCTACACCCATTTTTCATTCGGATCCAATCCGAATGGGCTCCTGCCCCTTAAGTGTGCGACCCTATAGGTTCACGTACACATGGACACGACCCGAGTCGATAGTTTGTAGCGGCTCCTAGCAGAACGTGCCAACTCTCATGTGTGCGTAAAGTCGTTCGATGAATCTAGACAATGTGTCATATGCAACATTCATTTTGCCTCAAGATATATGTTGTCGAGCTCAAGACGAGTACTTGTCACCCTTGTGGTAGGTCGACCTCTCTTCTAGAAACCGTGTATAGATTTCAGAACCGGGTTAACACTTAATCCAAGTTGCATGGTCATGCTTTCTAAATCTGATCACTCGAGAGGGCCCGAAGAATATCTCTTCGTATAAAAGGGGAAAATTTCATCTTGGTTAACCATGTCTCACGGCATGTCTCACGACTGACCCGAAAACTACATTTATAAGTATCTAGTTACGGAGTAACATTTGATAGACCCTAAGTGCGTCGATCCTCGTCCCGGGAACATGCGAGGACCTTAGGTCTATGACATGGCATATACATCATACTTGAGACTAACATGTGACAATATCTTACTGTGTCTCAAAGTGGGTCTGTCTGACTCGGTGATGTCTGACGGAGCTAAATCTGCCAAATCTTGGGTAGGGGGTCCCGATCTGGTAGTCTTAGCTAGATGATAACAAGACAAAAGGAGACACCGATGTTTACCCAGGTTCGGGCCATCTCGAAAAGGTAAAGCCCTACGCCATGCTTTGTTGTATTGATTGTGGATGGTATACAGAGTAAGGTGATCTACCACAAGATCGTATGAGAATGAATGTGTCCTCTACGATCCTAGTACCTTCGTTTATACAGACACCAGGGTATCTATGGTTATAGATAAGTCTGTTGAATCTAGGGGCAGATGTGCCGAGGACTACCTCAGAGTCTTGGGCTACACGTCAAGTCTTCCAGACCATTCCTTTACGTCTTCTTGGGCCAGATGAACGAGGCCCACCAGTTGATGAGCTTAGGGGGGTTCTTCGGCCCAGCCCAAGGGACCAGCAACCGGCATTGCTGAGCACCCCCTAGTCCAGGACTTCGTTAGTAGTCCCTGAACCGGCCTTCAAGCCAAGGGCATTCCTCGGTTTCTTCGAGTGCCCCCAATCTTCAGTCTTTAATCTTGCAAGCGGGTTCAATCCTCCACGTCATTTCCGAAGTGATTTCAACTCTGGCTGAGGAGTCATATTCCTTAGGCATTCGAGAAATCTTCTTGAAGTTGGTCAAAATATTGTCGAGCGTTCTTCTAATGAGAGTGTTTCTTTTTCGGGGAAGTATTCAGATTCAAGGATCCATCTTCCACATCGGATTACTGAAACACATCAATTCTAATAATTGCAGGACCAGGTTCCAGGAGAACCTTTGCAGCAAAGCCATCAAAGGATGCTGGGATGGAGAATATAATGAGATCAATGGAGGTAGATATTTTAGCTGTACTATGTGTAACTATATCCAAGACTATAGAAAGATAAAAATGTTACAATACACTATTGATGATACAGGGCATGTCGGGAGCCCCAAACATGAAGATGTACTCTAAAGACGATTTGATGAAGAACAACTTTGGTGCCGAAGGTGATGAAGATGATGAAGATGACCATAAAGACGAGGAATACAACTTACCCAAGAACTTAGTATGTTACCCTAGGTTGACCCCAACCCAGTCCTCTTGCTCTAGAGTTGGCTCCTCGTAGTTCTCCGTAACTTCTCAGCTAAACATGTTTATTTCAACTGCTGAGGGTTAAATCGTATTTCCTCTGCTCCCTTCCAGGGAAACATTCTAAAAAACAAGGGTCCACAAAAGAAGGACCTGAAGCAACAGGTGGTGAAACAGATCAAGGATACCGGGAAGAAACTGAAAGGGCATGTGAGAAAGGTGTCCAAGGTGGTAAAGAATTGGTGGAAGGGAAAGAAGAAGCCTGCAAAATCCAGCAAAAGCGAGCTATGAAGAACAGACATCATCCTCAAATCGGTTCATTTCATCAACCTTCTGTCCAGAACTTGGGTAGACAACAGCTACATAAACGTGCACAAAGATTTTAAGGGACTTTTAGTGTACACTAGTAGAAAAAAGTGCACTCCACTCTGGATCTCAATGGGAGGTAGTTTTACAAGGTTGCTCAGGCTCCAGTTGATTTTTTGTGTATGTGGTACACTGTAAACTAAATGATGCCCAACATGTTGCCACGGGACATTGTTACAAATGCATAAATAGTTGCTAAAAATAACTAAATCAAATGAAAAAATATAAGCTTGAATCAATAAAAAAAGTGTCTAAAAATAAAAAAAATTGAATTACAGATAAAAATGTCATCTCTACTCTTATAAAAAAACCATGTTGGTGGTGATGGTGTGCCTGCCATCTTACAATACAGACCGTCCGATCTATATCTGATGGATAGAAAGTAAACTATGACAATTTTGCAAAAATATACCCACACCTCTCTCCACATTTGCAGATAAGGCCTTCCCTCGTTCATCCTTAACTCCCACAACCTCATTGTTGAGCAATTAAAAAAGGAAGTCTCTGGAACAATCTGGCATGGTGGCCGCTGCCGGCATCGTCCATCCCAATGCCTCCGCTCAGTCCGACCACCAATCACCACCATGCCCCACTCCTCCTCACCTTATCTCTCCTCTTTCTCGAGATATCATTAGTTTTTAGACATAGAATTACTCCCGCATGGGTCAATCACAACAGGTGTTTTGTAAAAAATGCATCTCCATGTTCCGTGCAATGCACGGGCATCTTGCTATTTTTGAACAAAAATGTGAAGGATGACTAACATGCATGTATGATGTGCCAGTGTTACATGCATATGCTACTGCAAAAATAATCATAATTTATAAGTTAAATGCATGGCTTGTTTATGTGGTAGACTAAATGCATGGCTTCATGGGAGAGAAGACTTAAATACATGGCTTGCTTTGTGAAGACGATGAGATGGACACTTTGCAATTTACATATTAAGAGAATTGGGATGAACTTTTTAAGAATAGTGGATGAGCGGTTGTAAATGAGCAGCCATATAGTATTTAACGTGCACAAGGGCCGCGAAGCAAAATCGAGGGGCCATGTTGTAACATCCCAAATTTCCAATTTGGAATGTTATATATAGGTCATCATATGCATATCCTATTTTTATTTGCATTTTGCTTTGCGATCCTCGAAATTCTAAGCAACTCAAGGACCCACGGAGAGATTTGGGGATTTCAACGTTTTCATATTTGAATTTTCTCAATATCAAAACACGGATCATTTGGGTTTTAATTATTTTTCTTTCCAAAAATATTTCATATTAAAAATATATGAGAGGAGATAATATGACTTCTCCAAAATAAATGAAATATTGGAGGAAAAATGTTAAAATCACCAAAATAATTTTATATGGATTTCATTGTTATTTTATTTGAATTATAAAAATATGCATTTTTCAAAAATTGCATTTTAGGCCAAGAAAATGTTCACTAAGTTCTAAATATTTTATTTGGACGGTGGAAATTTGTTTTGGCATTTTTAGATGTTTATTTTTATTCATTTAGGATTTTTTCTGGCGGAATCTTAAAAAAAAAATTCGCCATACTGGGCCGAAGGCCCAGCCGAGCCGGGCCACAGCCCACCTTCCCGCCGCCTTCCTCCCGAGCGGGAGGAATCCCGCCGCCGCACGCCGTCGAGGGAGTCCGAGCCGGACTCCCCTTGTTGCCCCCTGCCGCACATCGCCCCCCTCGGGCCTCTAAAAGGCGCCGCCCCCGCCGCCTCCACCCCACCCTGAGCCCGTAGCCCCGCCGCCACAGTCGCCGCGCCGCCGCTGCCACAGCCGCGCCCCGCAGCCGCCCGACGCCGTCTCCGTCGCTGCGGATCTCGCCGGAGCCGCCGCCGTTGACCCGTTTGACCGGTCAGTTTTTCTCGGTTAAACCCCGGTTTTTTTAGTTTTCCGGTTTAATTTCTTAGATCGGTTTTCGTCGGTTTATTTTATTTAGCGGACGTTCGTCCGTTCGTTCATTTTAATGAACGTTGTTCGCCGGTTAGGATCAGACAGCGAACGTTTGTTCGTTAGTTTTTTCTTTTTTTATTTTATTTTCGGCCAGGGACCTATCTGTGATTATTTTTATCGCAGATTAGCCCCTGAACTTCAAACCCTCGCCATTTCTAAACCGTTTGTCCAAATCCAGTGAAATCAATGCGAAAATCTTCGTCTCGAGCCCCTCTTTCTGTTTAATCAACTTGAACAAGGTTTTGACAATTTAAATTTGGTTTCAAGCAGATTTTAATTTGAGGTTCTTTTGACCACAGTTTCAGTTCCTTAGTTCCGATTCGATTGATTCTTTTTGCAGATCGAATCTCTTCAGTTGAACTTTCAGATTTGATCTTCTTATTTGAGTTTTACCTGTGCATCTTTGCTTGATTGCTTATGTATGCTATTGTTTATTTGCAAGAGAATTCCCGAAGTGCGAAGCGTGCTACTACGAGTCTCTAGGGTTTGCAGATCGTCAGCAAGGCAAGTAACACATTGATCATACTCTTTTCATACCCAGTTTTTATGCATTAGTTTCACCCCCTCAATCATTGAATGAGTAGGATCTATTAACATGTGGGTATTGGGAAGTAGATGGTGAGGTAGAACCTATTGTCCTTTTATTATCAAACCCTTGGGAGTTACTTCTACGTTATGCTTATATTGCCATGTTTTGCTAGTAGAGTGAATTGGATTTGAGTGTATCCATGACAAATGTGAGATTGTTAATTAATGGTTAACTTAAGGTGGCTACTTAAATACACATCTGGGTGGATTGGTTGCGGGCACTTGGAGAATCCAGTGTTGTCCTAGGATATCCCGAAGTACTCGTGTGATCATTCTATGGTTCGCCACCCAGGCTCAAAGGGATCATAAGATTATTCATGCTAGAAACTTCCGTGTGCAGCCACAAGCTATTATGGGCTCTAGCATAGTTGAGTATGTTGCATGACCTCTTTCAGTGGTGGGCTAGCAGATGTAGGGGAAAGTAGGTGTAAGTGTCCACCCAGAGTAAAGAGTTAATTTTTCTAAAAGACTGTGTCTCGGTCATCCGTTTCTCAAACACCATGTAGTGCGACAAATCCAACGGAGGAGATCGAGTCTTGTGGGGAAAAGTGCGCAAACCTTTGCAGAGTGTACAAACTAATCATGGTTAGCCGTGTCCCCGGTTATGGACATCTTGATTATCTGGTTCTTGGATTATCATGTTGATCTCCTCACTCTAAATTAATTTGTTGGGTTATTAATACTGCTTAATTGGGATTGAGTTGGAGGAACCTTCTCAATGTTTAACAACTACCATGATAGTTAAACAAATTATATTCCTTTGTTGTAGGGAAAAATTGGCTTTTTGCAAAACATTGTAACCATAGAGCCTCCACCAACCATATATGCATGTAGTGATAGATTTTATTCTATTCATTGCTCTACTGTGTTACATTGCCAGCATATTCCATGTGCTGACCCATTTCGGGCTGCAACATATCATGTTGCAGACTTTTCAGATGAAGAGTAAGGTGCGCTAGGTCGTTGTCGTGCACTCAGCTATGTCGTTGGAGTTGATGGACTCACTTTATCTTCCAAGCCTTCTAGTGTTATCTTATTTAGATGGCCTTAAGCCATATTTATTGTATTAAGTTCTCTCTTGAGACTATCGATATAATAAGTGTGTGATTGCTACTCTGTTATAAATCCTTCGAGTACTGTGTGTGTCAGCATTACCGATCCAGGGATGACACTTATGCACAGAGATTTGACCGTCTGAGGTCGGATCGCTACAAGATGGTATCAGAGCACACGCTGAATGTAGGACACGACCACTAAGATGAGCCATAGGTCACTCTTCTCTACTCATTTCTAACTCCTCTCCATTTTCTACTCTATAGGATGGCAGACTCAAGGAACAAGTTTGCACAACCGGATGAAGACACACCCTTTGGACGACACTTGAAGGAAGTCACTAGGTACCTGAACATCAGAATACCAAGCTTCACCGGGACCTACACCGTCACTTTACCAGAGGAGGAGAGATGGATGATTTGAGTTCAAGTTCTAGGAAGGACATTCATGCCAGTCACTGAGCCCATAGAGTTTTCCTTTGATGCACCAACCTGGAGTCTAGGTAAGAGCATGGCAGCCCACATCGCCATGGGCGCATCGGCGAAGTTTACCACAAGGATCTTAAGGACACCATCTACCAGATATGTGGGCGTTGAGATGAGCAATGGCAGATGATCAGCACCAGGAGGGACATGTCCATTGCAGCCTTCATCCAGGAGTTAAATCAGCATATTCGTCGACAGGAGAACCAGATGTGTGCAAGCATGATAGATCTGAAGAAGGTGATGACCCGGAACATGGAGCTAGAAGAGGAACTCAAGTCTACACGCGATGGATACTAGTGGAGAAGAATGACAACCTGACGAGGAAGCTAGGCATATTCATGGGAGACCCTGCGCTAGGAGGAGATGGCGACCATCCTGATGACATTCGTTCTGAAGACTACATCATCATCAACGACACCGACTCCGACCCGACAGTAGTGATGATGACTATGAAGACGAAGCTGGAGCGGATGTCATGGAGTCTTCCACTGATCAAAATTTCTAGTAGACCACCACATTATCAGTAGTATTCCCCCCGTGTATATATTAGTAGTCCAAGCACTGTAACGATAGTTAGATCAATTGTATGCCCTTGTTTGAATTGATTTTGGTGTGATATGAATGTGTTTGTCTCATGTGCATATGGGTAGTGCTTTCGCACTAGACCTCATTCTATTCTAATCTCTCCCCTCTATACCCATCAGATGCCTTCGAGATGTGACCCCGGATTTGTCTTCCCATCGGAGCTCACTCAGTTAATCCAACAACAGAAGTCCAGAACCAAGGCAACAACAACAAGAACAACAATCCACCGCCACCACCTCAAATTGACAACTTAGACCATTCTCTGAGGTTACAGCCACCGGTGTTTTCCAGTAGCACCGAGCCAATAGTTGCTGATGATTGGCTACGCAGGATTGAAAGGGAGTTGACCACCGCAGGTTACACAGATACTAAGAAGGTGCGTTTTGCCGCACATCAATTGGATGGACCTGTAGCCTCATGGTGGGAGAATTACACGGCCACTTTCCCTATAGCCAATGTCACATGGGAGCAGTTTCAGCAAGCATTCTGCACTTCTCATGTCTCAACTGGAGCTATGAGCATGAAGAAGCGTGAGTTTCGCAACTTGCGCCAAGGAAATCATACTGTGGGGCAGTACGTGGCTGAGTTCAGTAAGTTAGCCCGCTATTCCCTAGATGATGTGGCCACAGATGCCGCTAAGCAGGAGAAGTTTATGGAAGGGTTGAATGATGAGATGAGTATGCAGTTAATGGTGGCAACATTTAACAACTACCAGGAGTTGGTAGATAAGGCTCTTATGATTGAAGGGAAGCAGCGGCAGATTGAGAGCCGCAAAAGGAAGTATGGATAAGGGAAGTACAATTCAGGAGCTCAACAGAAGCCTCGTTTTACCCCGAACTCGGGAGGATATACCCATAACCATGGAGGCCATAGCCACAATGGAGGAAGTTCGCCTAACCACAGTGGCTCCAAGAATGGAAAGGGGAATGGAGCAGGCAGCAACCAGAACCGCTCTAACCCAGCCACGCCCACCAAGAAGGATTTAAGTCACATTACTTGTTTCAAGTGCGGGAAGACTGGACACTACGCCACCGAATGTTCTAAAGCAAAGAATGGAAATGGCAATGGAAGCTTTGGGAAGAAGCCCAACCCTTTCAACAGGGGACAAGTGAACCACGTGAACGTGGAGGAGGTTGAAGAGCAGCCAGATGCAGTTATCGGTAAGTTTTTGGTTAAGACATTTACCGCTCTCGTTCTTTTTGATACTGGTGCATCGCATTCATACATTTCAAGGGGATTTGTGGATAAGTATAAGTTGCCCACCAAAGTTCTTAGGACACCTATGTTAGTAAGCTCGCCAGGAGCGGAGTATATGGCAAGCGAAGGATGTTTTCAGATGCCATTGACCATAGGTAGGCATGTTTTCCCCTCAGACTTAATAATTCTGGAGTCACAAGGATTGGATGTGATACTAGGCATGGATTGGCTATCGATGTATGGTGGAACATCGATTGCGCAAGTAAGTCAATTTTACTCACTACACCGGAGGAAAAAAGGATCAAGTATGTATCCAGGCATGCGCCAAGGAGAACCCAAGTAAATTCCCTCTCAGGAGTTGTTCAGGAGGAAGTACCTGTAGTAAAGGATTACCCGAATGTATTTTCAGAGGAACTACCAGGCATGCCGCCGGATCGAGACATTGAGTTTTTGATAGAGCTGTTGCCAGGCACCGGACCAATATCGAAGAGACCATATCGGATGCCGGCAAATGATCTGGAGGAGATCAAGAAGCAGATTAAGGGGTTATTGGAGAAAGGTTACATTCGACAAAGTTCGTCACCATGGGGAGCCCTAGTACTCCTGGTTGAGAAGAAGGATGGATCTTTGAGAATGGTTGTTGATTATCGTGCCTTGAATGAAGTGACAATCAAGAACAAGTACCCACTGCCGATGATCGATGATTTTTTTGACCAGCTACAAGGAGCTAAAGTATTCTCCAAGATCGATCTACGATCAGGATACCACCAGCTGAAGATTCGAGAACATGATATACCTAAGACAGCTTTCACCACAAGGTACGGGCTATACGAGTATATGGTTATGTCATTTGGATTGACTAATGTCCGTGCCTATTTCATGAGTATGATGAATAAGGTGTTCATGGAGTTCTTGGATAAGTTTGTTGTGGTGTTCATTGATGATATCTTGGTATACTCGAAGAATGAAGAGGAACACAAGGAGCATTTGCGTTTAGTTCTCGAGAAGCTCAGGGAACATCAGTTATATGCCAAGTTCAGCAAATGCGAGTTTCGGTTGAAGGAAATTGGATTTCTTGGTCATGTTATATCAGGACAAGGTATAGCAGTAGACCCTACCAAGGTTCAGTCTGTCACTGGTTGGCTAGCACCCACCTCAGTAGGAGAGATCCGCAGTTTTCTTGGACTCGCGGGATACTACCGGAGATTCATTGAGAATTTCTCTAAGATTGCAAAGCCCATGACGGAGTTGTTGAAGAAGGACACCAAGTTCAAATGGATAGATGAATGTGAGGCAAGTTTCCAAGAGTTGAAGAAACGTCGGTTACAGCCCCAGTCCTGATTCTGCCGGATATACGCAAGGATTTCCAAGTGTATTGCGACACTTCTCGCTTAGGACTTGGAGGTGTACTTATGCAAGATGGAAGAGTTGTTTCATATGCCTCATGACAGCTTTGACCACATGAGTTGAATTATGCCATGCATGATTTGGAGTTAGCAGCCGTAGTGCATGTACTCAAGACCTGGAGACATTTTCTTATTGAAATCATTGTGATGTGTACACGGATCATAAGAGTTTGAAGTACATTTTCACACAGAAGGAGCTGAATCTCAGGCAAAGGAGATGGTTGGAGCTTATAAAGGATTTTGATATGAATCTGCACTATCATCCAGGCAAGGCCAATGTCGTAGCAGACACTTTGAGCTGGAAGAGTTACGCCAATACCCTCGTAAGCGGAGGATTACCAAAGGAGTTGGCCGAACATCTCAGGGAGCTTCGTTTGGAGATAGTCCCTAGAGGTTTCGTTGCAACATTGGAAGTATAGTGAACATTATTGGGAAAGATTCGAGAAGCTCAGAACAATGACAAAGAGATTGCCGAGATAAAGGAGAGGATGAGTAAAGGAAAAGCCAAAGGTTTTCGTGAGGATGAGCACGACACCTTGTGGTTTGAGGACCGTGTTTATGTGCCCAATAATGCAGAGATCAGGAAATTGATACTTCAGGAAGCTCATGACTGGCCATATTCGATACACCTCGGAAATACCAAGATGTATTTGGATTTGAAGGAGCATTTCTGGTGGACTGGTATGAAGAAGGATATTGCCGAGTATATAGTCGTATGTGATGTATGTTAGAGAGTGAAGGCAGAACATCAGAAGCCAGCAGAATTACTGCAGCCTATGCTGATACCCGAATGGAAGTGGGACAAGATTGGCATGGATTTTATCACCGGATTACCCAGGACCCGATTGGGATATGATTCTATTTGGGTAGTAGTGGATCGTCTGACCGAAGTAGCTCACTTTATCCCAGTGAAAACCACTTATACGAGTGCGAAGTTGGCCAAGATATACATGACCAGGATCATATGTCTGCATGGAGTTCTCAGGACCATCATATCAGATAGAGGGACCCTGTTTACTTTGAAGTTTTGGCACCAGCTGCACCAGACTTTGGGAACCAGACTAGAGTTCAATACAACCTTTCATCCAAAGACCGATGGATAGACCGAGAGAGTCAATCAGATTCTGGAGGACATGTTGAGAGCTTGTGCGCTAGATTATGGATCTAGTTGGGATGATAATTTGCCATACGCAGAGTTCTCATACAACAACAGCTACCAAGCCAGTTTGAAGATGGCACCCTTCGAAGCCTTGTATGGAAGGAGGTGCAGGACACCGTTAATGTTGGATGAAGTTGGAGACCGTCAGTTGTTTGGACCGGATTTGATTAAAGAGTCCGAAGATAAGGTTAAGTTGATTTGAGATAGACTGGAGGTAGCTCAGTCCAGGCAGAAGAGTTATGCAGACTCAAAACGCAAGGAGGTAGTATATGAAATCGGAGATAGAGCATATCTTCGTGTGTCACTGATGACCCACAAGTATAGGGGATCTATCATAGTCCTTTCGATAAGTAAGAGTGTCGAACCCAACGAGGAGCAGAAGGAAATGATAAGCGGTTTTCAGCAAGGTATTCTCTACAAGTACTGAAATAAGTAGTAACAGATAGTTTTTTGACAAGATAAATGGTAACAAGCAACAAGTAACAAAAGTAAATAAAGTGCAGCAAGATGGCCCAATCCTTTTGTAGCAAAGGACAAGCCGGAACAAACTCTTATAATAGGAAAAGTGCTCCCGAGGACACATGGGAATATCGTCAAGCTAATTTTCATCACGTTCATATGATTCGCGTTCGATACTTTGATAATTTGATATGTGGGTGGACCGGTGCTTGGGTGCTGTTCTTACTTGAACAAGCATCCCACTTATGATTAACCTCTATTGCAAGCATTCGCAACTACAACAGAAGTATTAAGGTAAACCTAACCATAGCATGAAACATATGGATCCAAATCAGTCCCTTACGAAGCAACGCATAAACTAGGGTTTAAGCTTCTGTCACTCTAGCAACCCATCATCTACTTATTACTTCCCAATGCCTTCCTCTAGGCCCAAATAATGGTGAAGTGTTATGTAGTCGACGTTCACATAACACCACTAGAGGCTAGACAACATACATCTTATCAAAATATCAAACGAATACCAAATTCACATGACTACTAATAGCAAGAATTCTCCCTTGTTCTCAGGAACAAACGTAATTACTCATAAATCATATTCATGTTCATAATCAGAGGGGTAATAATATGCATATAGGATCTGAACATATGATCTTCCACCAAATAAACCAACTGGCATCAACTATAAGGAGTAATCAACACTACTAGCAACCTACTAGCACCAATCCCGGAATTTGAGACAAGAATTGGATACAAGAGATGAACTAGGGTTTGGAGATGAGATGGTGCTGGTGAAGATGTTGATGGAGATTGCCCTCTCCTGATGAGAGGAGAGTTGGTGATGACGATGGTGATGATTTCCCCCTTCCGAAGGGAAGTTTCCCCGGCAGAACAGCTATGCTGGAGCTCTAGATTGGTTCCGCCTCGTGGCGGCGGAGTCTCGTCCCGAAAAGTTCCTTCTTATTTTTTCTCATCGAAAGACTTCATATAGGAGAAGATGGACGTCGGAGAGCCACCAGGGGGCCCATGAGGTAGGGGGCGCGCCCTAGGGGGGGTGCCCCCCACCCTCGTGAGCAGGGTGTGGGCCCCCTGGCCTTCATCTTTGGCGAGGATTTTTCTTTATTTATTTTAAGATGTTCCGTAGAGTTTCAGGACTTTTGGAGTTGCGCAGAATAGGTCTCTAATATTTTCTCCTTTTCCAGCCCAGAATTCCAGCTACCGGCATTCTCCCTCCTTATGTAAACCTTGTAAAATAAGAGAGAATAGCCATAAGTATTGTGACATAAAGTGAAATAACAATCCATAATGCAATAAATATTGATATAAAAGCATGATGCAAAATGGACGTATCAACTCCCCCAAGCTTAGACCTCGCTTGTCCTCAAGCGAAAAGCCGATAACAATAAATATGTCCTCATGTTTAGAGGTAGAGGCATCGATAAAAATAAAATACGGACATGAAGGCATCATGATTATTCTCATAACAGCAACATATATAGATTTTGTCATATGATTACTTATGTTCAAGTGATGATCTATTCACAATGCAAAAGTATAAATCATAAACCTTATTGGGCTCCGACAAACTATAATCTCAGTCATTGAAGCAATTGCAATTTATCAGAACATCGGAAAGAGTCTATGTCAGAGCTAAAAAGCAAGTCCACAAACTCAACTATCATTTAGTCCTCCATAATTGCTAACACTCACGCAATACTTGTGGTTACGGAGTTTTAATCGGACACAGAGAAAGATAGGGGCTTATAGTTTTGCCCCACAACCTTTTACCTCAAGGGTAATGTCAACAATAATGGTCCATGCTCCCCTACATCCAATTAGATATATATATCATGTTCTTTCCAACATGCTAAACTTGCCAAAGGATAAAATGAAAAAGAAAAGGTGAAGATCACCGTGACTCTTGCATAAGGTAGAAGATAATAATAAAGGATAGGCCCTTCGCAGAGGGAAGCAGAGGTTGCCATGCGCTTTTATGGTTGGATGCATGAAATCTCAATGCGAAAGAACGTCACTTTATATTGCCCCTTGTGATATGAACCTTTATTATGCAGTCCGTTGCTTTTATTACTTCCACATCACAAGATCGTATAAAGCTTATTTCTCCCACACCAACCAATCATACATATTTAGAGCAATTTTTATTGCTTTGCACCGATGACAACTTACTTGAAGGATCTTACTCAATCCATAGGTAGATATGGTGGACTCTCATGGCAAAACTGGTTTAAGGGTATTTGGAAGCACAAGTAGTATTTCTACTTGGTGCTGAGAATTTGGCTAGCATGAGGGGGAAAGGCAAGCTCAACAAGTTAGAGGATCCATGACAACATACTTTATCTCAGATATAAGAAAGACATAACTCATTACGTTGTCTTCCTTGTCCAACATCAACTCTTTAGCATGTCATATTTTAATGAGTGCTCCCAATCATAAAAGATGTCAATGATAATATGTCTATATGTGAAACATCTCTTTCCTTATTACTTCCTATTAATTGCAACGATGACCAAAGCTATGTCCGCCAACTCCCAACAAATTTTAATCATCATACTCTTTCTATGTGAAGTCATTACTCTCAATAAGATCAATATGAACTTTTTGTTTCTTTTTATTCTTCTTCTCTTTTCTTTTATTCACCCAAGATCATGGCAAAATAATCAAGCCCTTGACTCAACGCTAATCTTTATTATATATAGCTCACGAACTCGATTACAAAGAGATATCATAAAGCAAAACTCAAAACTAGATCATGCCATAAACTTTATTCTACTAGATCAAGATACTACTAATAGGATTGAACTAAGAAAAAAACGGTAAAGATAGGAGTTGTGATTGTGATACGATACCGGGGCACCTCCCCCAAGCTTGGCAGTTGCCAAGGGGAGTGCCCATACCCATGTGATTATATCTCCTTTGTCGGTGAAGAAGGTGGAGGTGACGGATAATCGCACATCGAGCGTAAGAGGTCCTCCAGCTTGCGAATAATGCCCTTGAGTGAACAATATGCTCCTTCAACAAAATATTTTCTTGTGTGAGATACTTGTTTTGTATACGAGCTAACTCAATCATCTTGAAAGCTTCGATTTCAGTTGGGGTAAGAAGGTTATGATCAAGTTGAAGGATGTCTTTTGCTGCCGGAGCTTGATCCTCCATGGCCTTCTTGATCCTTTCATCCTTGTTGACCCTCGTGGGTTCTTCCCTCTTAAGATCTATCTTCATTAGCCAAGCATCGTTGTCACCATTGTTGGAGGAGGGAGACGACATGATGCCTAGCCTGGAAAACCCTGACAGAAAACAGCTCGAAACAAGAACAGAGGAGGTTTGCATGATACGGGAGTCAAAACCTTCGAGAAGTTATATAATGAATTTTTACCTACCAAAATATGTATCGTGCAAGAAAACGGAGTCCGGAAGGCACACAAGGTGCTCACGAGGTAGGGGGGCATGCCCAGGGGGGTAGGGCGCGCCCACCACCCTTGTGGGGCCCTCGTGTCCTTCCCGGACTGCTACTTATTTTTCTATTTTTCTAAATATTCCAAAACGGAGAAATATTGCCTTAAAAATTGTTTTGGACTCGGTTTACTTACCGTACCACATACATATTCCTTTTCTGGGTCTGAAACGTTCCAGAAAGTGTCCCTTATGTATTCCTCCGGGGTTACGGTTTCAATAATATTGGTTTCAACATTTATGGGATTACCTGAGATATAATGTTTAATTCTTTGACCATTTACCACCTTCGGATTTGTGCCCTCGAAGTTGTTGATTTTTATGGCACCGGAATGATAGACCTCTTCGATAACATAGGGGCCTTCCCATTTAGAGAGAAGTTTCCCTGGAAAAAATTTTAAACGAGAGTTGTATAGCAATACATAATCACCTACATTAAACTCACGCTTTTGTATCATTTTGTCATGCCATCTTTTAACCTTTTCTTTAAACAACTTGGCATTTTCATAAGCTTGGGTTCTCCATTCATCAAGTGAGCTAATATCAAATAACCTCTTCTCACCAGCAAGTTTAAAATCATAGTTGAGCTCTTTAATAGCCCAATACGCCTTATGTTCTAGTTCGAGAGGTAAGTGACATGCTTTTCCATAAACCATTTTATACGGAGACATACCCATAGGATTTTTGTATGCAGTTCTATAAGCCCATAATGCATCATCAAGTTTCTTGGACCAATTCTTTCTAGACCTATTAACAGTCTTTTGCAAAGTAATTTGAGCTCCCTATTGCTAAATTCTACTTGACCACTAGACTGTGGGTGATAAGGAGATGCAATTAAGGATGGCAATGGGTCGGGTTTGGATCTGGTTGAACAATATCAAATCCATATCCATATCCATGAAGACAGTCTTTGCCCGCCCATGAAAAAATCCATGGGTGAAAAATTGTGTCCATGTCCAAATCCGATGGATATCCATATCCACTGGATATCCATTGGGTCCTCTCGAGACATGTAAATAAAACATAACACAATACTAACATAAACTCTTCCATTCTTCACCTCGTGGCAGGCTAGGATTCACTTATGGTAAATCAACATCCAGTAACAACCTAAGATCATTTAGTATTTTTCTAACTGATGAGAATGACGAGTCATTTAAGAAGGAGATAAAAATAAGGGAAGGGATGTTGGAGTATGTTACAGAGGGGATTGACTGTCAACTTATAAAAGTTACGATGGGGATTGTGTGATTTCTTATGCATGGTTTAGATAAAAAAGTGTAAAATTGTCGTGGGACATGTGAACGTGGGGCAGGGATGGGATTTTTTTCCCATTAAGTCATACTATCGGGTCGGGTTTGGGTATATCCATGGGTACAAGATTATATCCATGCCCTACCCATGAACAATCGGGTCAGGTTTGGGCGCCGCCCATGGACACAAAAGCATATCCAAACCCTATCCATTCGGGTCGGATATCCATGTCCATGGATAAAATTGCCATCCTTAGATGCAATTCTATGATTAACATCATATTTAGCAAGCATTTTACGGAAAGCACCATGAATAAAGTGTGAACCACCATCAGTCATTAAATATCTAGGGACTCCAAACCTCGGAAAAATTACTTCTTTAAGCATTTTAATAGAAGTGTTGTGATCAGCACTACTAGTTGGAATAGCTTCTACCCACTTAGTAACGTAATCAACAACAACTAGAATATGTGTGTATCCATTAGAGGCAGGAAAAGGTCCCATATAATCAAAGCCCCAAACATCAAAAGGTTCAATAACAAGAGAATAATTCATGGGCATTTCTTGACGTCTACTAATATTACCAATTCTTTGACATTCATCACAAGACAAGACAAACTTACGGGCATCCTTGAAGAGAGTAGGCCAATAAAAACCAGATTGCAATACCTTATGTGCAGTTCTATCTCCAGCGTGGTGTCCTCCATAAGCCTCAGAATGACACTTGCGTAGGATCTGTTCCTGTTCATGCTCAGGTACACAACGTCTAATAACACCATCTACTCCTTCTTTATAAAGATGTGGGTCATCCCAAAAGTAATGTCTTAAATCATAGAAAAACTTTTTCTTTTGCTGGTATGTGAAGCTAGGTGGTATAAACTTAACAACAATATAATTAGCATAATCAGCATACCATGGAGTACTACGAGAAGTACTTATAACATTTAATTGTTCATCAGGAAAGCTATCATTAATAGGTAGTGTGTCATCAAGAATATTTTCTAACCTAGACAAGTTGTCTGCAACGGGGTTCTCAGCTCCCTTTCTATCAACAATATGCAAATCAAATTCTTGTAGCAAGAGAACCCATCTAATAAGTCTCGGTTTAGCATCTTTCTTTTCCATAAGATATTTAATAGCAGCATGATCAGTGTGAATAGTTACTTTAGAATCAACAATATAAGATCTGAACTTATCACAAGCAAATACAACTGCTAAAAGCTCTTTTTCAGTAGTAGCATAATTTCTTTGAGCATTGTCTAGAGTCTTACTAGCATAATGAATAACATTTAATTTCTTATCAACTCTTTGCCCTAGAACAGCACCTACAGCATAATCACTAGCATCACACATAATTTCAAAGGGTAAATTCCAATCAAGTGGCTGAACAACAGGTGCAGAGACTAATGCTTTATTAAGTATTTCAAATGCTTCTACACAATCATCATCAAAGACAAATGGTATATCTTTTTGCAATAAATTAGTCAGAGGCCGAGAAATTTTTGAGAAGTCCTTAATGAACCTCCTGTAAAATCCGGCGTGACCAAGGAAACTTCTTATACATTTGATGTCCTTGGGACATGGCATCTTTTCAATAGCATCGACCTTGGCTTTATCAACTTCAATACCTCTTTCAGAAACTTTATGCCCAAGACAATACCTTCATTAACCATAAAGTGGCACTTTTCCCAATTCAAGACAAGATTAGTTTCTTCACATCTCTGCAAAACTCGATCAAGATTGCTCAAGCAATCATCAAAAGAGGAACCACAGACGGAAAAATCGTCCATGAAAACCTCACAAAACGTTTCACAAAAGTCAGAGAATATAGCCATCATGCATCTTTGAAAGGTAGCAGGTACATTACATAAACCAAAAGGCATACGTCTATAAGCAAAAGTACAAAAAGGGCACGTAAAAGTAGTCTTTGATTGATCTCTAGCCGACACAGGTATTTGAGAGAAACCAGAATAACCATCTAGGAAGCAATAGTGTGTATGTTTGCATAATCTTTCTAGCATTTGATCAATAAAAGGTAAGGGGTAATGATCTTTCTTAGTAGCTTTATTTAATTTGCAGAAATCAATTACCATCCTATAACTTGTGATAATTCTTTGTGGAATCAATTCATCTTTATCATTAGGAACAACAGTAATACCTCCCTTCTTAGGGACACAATGGACAGGACTTACCCACTCACTATCAGCAACGAGATAGATTATACCTGCCTCCAGATGCTTTAGTATTTCTTTTCTTACCACTTCTTTCATTTTAGGATTCAGACGTCATTGAGAGGATCACGAACTGGTTTGGCATCTGCTTGAAGGAAATATGCCCTAGAGGCAATAATAAAGTTATTATTTTATTTCCTTATATCATTATAAATGTTTATTGTTCATGCTAGAATTGTTTTATCCGGAAACATAATACTTGTGTGAATACATCAGCAAACTAAACGTCACTAGTATGCCTCTACTTGACTAGCTCATTAATCAAAGATGGTTATGTTTCCTAACCATAGACATGTGTTGTCATTTGATTAACGGGATCACATTATTAGGAGAATGATGTGATTGACATGACCCATTCCATTAGCTTAGCACCCGATCGTTTAGTATGTTGCTATTGCTTTCTTCATGACTTATACATGTTCCTATGACTATGAGATTATGCAACTCCCGTTTGCCGGAGGAACACTTTGTGTGCTACCAAACGTCACAACGTAACTGGGTGATTATAAAGGAGCTCTATAGGTGTCTCCAAAGGTACATGTTGGGTTGGCGTATTTCGAGATTAGGATTTGTCACTCCGATTGTCGGAGAGGTATCTCTGGGCCCTCTCGGTAATGCACATCACATAAGCCTTGCAAGCATTGCAACTAATGAGTTGGTTGTGAGATGATGTATTACAAAACGAGTAAAGAGACTTGCCAGTAACGAGATTGAACTAGGTATTGAGATACCGACGATCGAATCTCAGGCAAGTAACATACCGATGACAAAGGGAACAAAGTATGTTGTTATGCGGTCTGACCGATAAAAGATCTTCGTCGAATATGTGGGAGCCAATATGAGCATCCAGGTTCCGCTATTGGTTATAACCGGAGACATGTCTCGGTCATGTCTACATTGTTCTCGAACCCGTAGGGTCCGCACGCTTAACGTTACGATGACAGTTTCATTATGAGTTTATATATTTTGATGTACCGAAGTTAGTTCGGAGTCCCGGATGTGATCACGGACATGACGAGGAGTCTCAAAATGGTCGAGACATAAAGATTGATATGTTGGAAGCCTATGTTTGGACATCGGAAGTGTTCCGGGTGAAATCGGCATTTTACCGGAGTACCGGGAGGTTACCGAACCCCCCCCCCCCGGTAACCTAATGGGCCTTAATGGGCCTAGTGGAGGAAGAGGAGAGGAGGCCTAGGGGCTGCCGCGCGCCCCTCCCCCCCCCCAAGTCCGAATTGGACAAGGAGGGGGGCAGCGCCCCCCCCCCTTTCCTTTCTTCCCTCTCTTCCTTCTTCCCCAAGTCCTAATCCGACTAGGGAAAGGGGGGGAGTCCTACTCCCGGTAGGAGTAGGACTCCTCCTGCGCGCCTCCTCCTAGGGCCGGCCGCAACCCCCCTTGGCTCCTTTATATACGGGGGCAGGGGGCACCCCTAGACACAAGTTGATCTCTAAGATCGTTCTCTTAGCCGTGTGCGGTGCCCCCTTCCACCATAGTCCTCGATAATATTGTAGTGGTGCTTAGGCGAAGCCCTGCAACAGTCGAACATCAAGAACGTCACCACGCCGTCGTGCTGACGGAACTCTTCCCCAACACTTTGCTGGATCGGAGTCCGGGGATCGTCATCGAGCTGAATGTGTGCTAGAACTCGGAGGTGCCGTAGTTTCGGTGCTTGATCGGTCGAGCCGTGGAGACATACGACTACATCAACCGCGTTGTCATAACGCTTCCGCTGTCGGTCTACGAGGGTACGTAGATCACACTCTCCCCTCTCATTGCTATGCATCACCATGATCTTGCGTGTGCGTAGGAAAATTTTGAAATTACTACGTTCCCCAACAGTGGTATCAGAGCCTAGGTTTTATGCGTTGATGTTATATGCACGAGTAGAACACAAGTGAGTTGTGGGCGGTATAAGTCATACTGCTTACCAGCATGTCATACTTTGGTTCGGCGGTATTGTTGGACGAAGCGGCCCGGACCGACGTTACGCGTACGCTTACGCGAGACCGGTTCTCCCGACGTGCTTTGCACAAAGGTGGCTAGCGGGTGTCAGTTTCTCCAACTTTAGTTGAACCAAGTGTGGCTACGCCCGGTCCTTGCGAAGGTTAAAACAGCACCAACTTGACAAACTATCGTTGTGGTTTTGATGCGTAGGTAAGAACGGTTCTTGCTAAGCCCGTAGCAGCCACGTAAAACTTGCAACAACAAAGTAGAGGACGTCTAACTTGTTTTTGCAGGGCATGTTGTGATGTGATATGGTCAAGACATGATGCTAAATTTTATTGTATGAGATGATCATGTTTTGTAACTGAGTTATCGGCAACTGGCAGGAGCCATATGGTTGTCGCTTTATTGTATGCAATGCAATTGCGCTGTAATGCTTTACTTTATCACTAAGCGGTAGCGATAGTCGTGGAAGCATAAGATTGGCAAGACGACAACGATGCTACGATGATGATCAAGGTGTCACGCCGGTGACGATGGTGATCATGACGATGCTTCGAAGATGGAGATCACAAGCACAAGATGATGATGGCCATATCATATCACTTATATTGATTGCATGTGATGTTTATCTTTTATACATCTTATCTTGCTTTGATTGACGGTAGCATTTTAAGATGATCTCTCACTAATTATCAAGAAGTGTTCTCCCTGAGTATGCACCGTTGCGAAAGTTCTTCGTGCTGAGACACCACGTGATGATCGGGTGTGATAGGCTCTACGTTCAAATACAACGGGTGCAAAACAGTTGCACACGCGGAATACTCAGGTTATACTTGACGAGCCAAGCATATATAGATATGGCCTCGGAACACGGAGACCGAAAGGTCGAGCGTGAATCATATAGTAGATATGATCAACATAGTGATGTTCACCAATGAAACTACTCCATCTCACGTGATGATCGGACATGGTTTAGTTGATTTGGATCACGTGATCACTTAGAGGATTAGAGGGATGTCTATCTAAGTGGGAGTTCTTTAGTAATATGATTAATTGAACTTAAATTTATCATGAACTTAGTACCTGATAGTATCTTGCTTGTTTATGTTTGATTGTAGATAGATGGCCCGTGTTGTTGTTCCGTTGAATTTTAATGCGTTCCTTGAGAAAGCAAAGTTGAAAGATGATGGTAGCAATTACACGGACTGGGTCCGTAACTTGAGGATTATCCTCATTGCTGCACAGAAGAATTACGTCCTGGAAGCACCGCTGGGTGCCAGGCCTGCTGCTGGAGCAACACCAGATGTTATGAACGTCTGGCAGAGCAAAGCTGATGACTACTCGATAGTTCAGTGTGCCATGCTTTACGGCTTAGAATCGGGACTTCAACGATGTTTTGAACGTCATGGAGCATATGAGATGTTCCAGGAGTTGAAGTTAATATTTCAAGCAAATGCCCGGATTGAGAGATATGAAGTCTCCAATAAGTTCTATAGCTGCAAGATGGAGGAGAACAGTTCTGTCAGTGAGCATATACTCAAAATGTCTGGGTATAATAATCACTTGATTCAATTGGGAGTTAATCTTCCAGATGATTGCGTCATTGACAGAATTCTCCAATCACTGCCACCTAGCTACAAGAGCTTCGTGATGAACTATAATATGCAAGGGATGAATAAGACTATTCCCGAGCTCTTCGCAATGCTGAAAGCTGCGGAGGTAGAAATCAAGAAGGAGCATCAAGTGTTGATGGTCAACAAGACCACTAGTTTCAAGAAAAAGGGCAAAGGGAAGAAGAAGGGGAACTTCAAAAAGAACAGCAAGCAAGTTGCTGCTCAAGAGAAGAAACCCAAATCTGGACCTAAGCCTGAAACTGAGTGCTTCTACTGCAAGCAGACTGGTCACTGGAAGCGGAACTGCCCCAAGTATTTGGCGGATAAGAAGGATGGCAAGGTGAACAAAGGTATATGCGATATACATGTTATTGATGTGTACCTTACTAATGCTCGCAGTAGCACCTGGGTATTTGATACTGGTTCTGTTGCTAACATTTGCAACTCGAAACAGGGACTACGGATTAAGCGAAGATTGGCTAAGGACGAGGTGACGATGCGCGTGGGAAATGGTTCCAAAGTCGATGTGATCGCGGTCGGCACGCTACCTCTACATCTACCTTCGGGATTAGTATTAGACCTAAATAATTGTTATTTGGTGCCAGCGTTAAGCGTGAACATTATATCTGGATCTTGTTTGATGCGAGACGGTTATTCATTTAAATCAGAGAATAATGGTTGTTCTATTTATATGAGTAAAATCTTTTATGGTCATGCACCCATGAAGAATGGTCTATTCTTATTAAATCTCGATAGTAGTGACACACACATTCATAATGTTGAAGCCAAAAGATGCAGAGTTGATAATGATAGTGCAACTTATTTGTGGCACTGCCGTTTAGGTCATATCGATGTAAAGCGCATGAAGAAACTCCATACTGATGGACTTTTGGAACCACTTGATTATGAATCACTTGGTACTTGCGAACCGTGCCTTATGGATAAGATGACAAAAACACCGTTCTCCGGTACTATGGAGAGAGCAACAGATTTGTTGGGAATCATACATACAGATGTATGTGGTCCGATGAATGTTGAGGCTCGTGGCGGATATCGTTATTTTCTCACCTTCACAAATGACTTAAGCAGATATGGGTATATCTACTTAATGAAACATAAGTCTGAAACATTTGAAAAGTTTAAAGAATTTCAGAGTGAAGTTGAAAATCATCGTAACAAGAAAATAAAATTCCTATGATCTGATCGTGGAGGAGAATATTTGAGTTACGAGTTTGGTGTACATTTGAAACAATGCGGAATAGTTTCGCAACTCACGCCACCCGGAACACCACAACGTAATGGTGTGTCCGAACGTTGTAATCGTACTTTACTAGATATGGTGTGATCTATGATGTCTCTTACTGATTTACCGCTATCGTTTTGGGGTTATGCTTTAGAGACGGCCGCATTCACGTTAAATAGGGCACCATCAAAATCCATTGAGACGACGCCTTATGAACTGTGGTTTGGCAAGAAACCAAAGTTGTCGTTTCTGAAAGTTTGGGGCTGCGATGCTTATGTGAAAAAGCTTCAACCTGATAAGCTTGAACCCAAATCGGAGAAATGTGTCTTCATAGGATATCCAAAGGAAACTATTGGATACACCTTCTATCATAGATCTGAAGGCAAGACTTTTGTTGCTAAATTCAGAAACTTTCTAGAGAAGGAGTTTCTCTCGAAAGAAGTGAGTGGGAGGAAAGTAGAACTTGATGAGGTAACTGTACCTGCTCCCTTACTGGAAAGTAGTACATCACAGAAACCGGTTTCTGTGACACCTACACCAATTAGTGAGGAAGCTAATGATGATCATCATGAAACTTCAAAACAAGATACTACTGAACCTCGTAGATCAACCAGAGTAAGATCCGCACCAGAGTGGTACGGTAATCCTGTTCTGAAAGTCATGCTACTAGATCATGATGAACCTACAAACTATGGAGAAGCGATGGTGAGCCCTGATTCCGCAAAATGTCTTGAAGCCATGAAATCTGAGATGGGATGCATGTATGAGAACAAAGTGTGGACTTTGGTTGACTTGCCCAAAGATCGGCAAGCAATTGAGAATAAATGGATCTTCAAGAAGAAGACTGACGCTGACGGTAATGTTATTGTCTATAAAGCTCGACTTGTCGCAAAAGGTTTTCGACAAGTTCAAGGGATTTACTACGATGAGACCTTCTCACCTGTAGCGATGCTTAAGTCTGTCCGAATCATGTTAGCAATTGCCGCATTTTATGATTATGAAATTTGGCAGATGGATGTCAAAACTGCATTCCTGAATGGATTTCTGGAAGAAGAGTTGTATATTATGCAGCCGGAAGGTTTTGTCGATCCAAAGGGAGCTAACAAAGTGTGCAAGCTCCAGCGATCCATTTATGGACTGGTGCAAGCCTCTCGGAGTTGGAATAAATGCTTTGATAGTGTGATCAAAGCATTTGGTTTTATACAGACTTTTGGAGAAGCCTGTATTTAGAAGAAAGTGAGTGGGAGCTCTGTAGCATTTCTGATATTATATGTAGATGACATATTACTAATCGGAAATGATATAGAATTTCTGGATAGCATAAAGGGATACTTGAATAAGAGTTTTTCAGTGAAAGACCTCGGTGAAGCTGCTTACATATTGGGCATTAAAATCTATAGAGATAGATCAAGATGCTTAACTGGACTTTCACAAAGCACATACCTTGACAAAGTTTTGAAGAAGTTCAAAATGGATCAAGCAAAGAAAGGATTCTTGCATGTGTTACAAGGTGTGAAATTGAGTAAGACTCAATGCCCGACCAATGCAGAAGATAGAGAGAAAATGAAAGATGTTCCCTATGCTTCAACCATAGGCTCTATCATGTATGCAATGCTGTGTACCAGACCTGATGTGTGTCTTGCTATAAGTCTAGCAGGGAGGTACCAAAGTAATCCAGGAGTGGATCACTGGACAGCGGTCAAGAACATCCTGAAATACCTGAAAAGGACTAAGGATATGTTTCTCATATATGGAGGTGACAAAGAGCTCATCGTAAATGGTTACTTTGATGCAAGCTTTGACACTGATCCGGACGATTCTAAATCGCAAACCGGATACGTGTTTACATTAAACGGTGGAGCTGTCAGTTGGTGCAGTTCTAAACAAAGTGTTGTGGCGGGATCTACATGTGAAGGGGAGTACATAGCTGCTTCAGAAGCAGCAAACGAAGGAGTCTGGATGAAGGAGTTCATATCCGATCTAGGTGTCATACCTAGTGCATCGGGTCCAATGAAATTTTTTTGTGACAATACTGGTGCAATTGCCTTGGCAAAGGAATCCAGATTTCACAAGAGAACCAAACACATCAAGAGACGCTTCAATTCCATCCGGGATCTAGTCCAGGTGGGAGACATAGAGATTTACAAGATACATACGGATCTGAATGTAGCAGGCCCATTGACTAAGCTTCTTCCATGAGCAAAACATGATCAGCACCAAAGCTCCATGGGTGTTAGAATCATTACTGTGTAATCTAGATTATTGAATCTAGTGCAAGTGGGAGACTGAAGGAAATATGCCCTAGAGGCAATAATAAAGTTATTATTTTATTTCCTTATATCATGATAAATGTTTATTGTTCATGCTAGAATTGTATTATCCGGAAACATAATACTTGTGTGAATACATAGACAAACTAAACATCACTAGTATGCCTCTACTTGACTGGCTCATTAATCAAAGATGGTTATGTTTCCTAACCATAGACCTGTGTTGTCATTTGATTAACGGGATCATATTATTAGGAGAATGATGTGATTGACATGACCCATTCCATTAGCTTAGCACCCGATCGTTTAGTATGTTGCTATTGCTTTCTTCATGACTTATACATGTTCCTATGACTATGAGATTATGCAACTCCCGTTTGCCGGAGGGACACTTTGTGTGCTACCAAATGTCACAACGTAACTGGGTGATTACAAAGGAGCTCTACGGGTGTCTCCAAAGGTACATGTTGGGTTGGCGTATTTCGAGATTAGGATTTGTCACTCCGATTGTCGGAGAGGTATCTCTGGGCCCTCTCGGTAATGCACATCACATAAGCCTTGCAAGCATTGCAACTAATGAGTTGGTTGTGAGATGATGTATTACGAAACGAGTAAAGAGACTTGCCAGTAACGAGATTGAACTAGGTATTGAGATACCGATGATCGAATCTCGGGCAAGTAACATACCGATGACAAAGGGAACAAAGTATGTTGTTATGCGGTCTGACCGATAAAAGATCTTCGTAGAATATGTGGGAGCCAATATGAGCATCCAGGTTCCGCTATTGGTTATTGACCGGAGACATGTCTCGGTCATGTCTACATTATTCTCGAACCCGTAGGGTCCGCATGCTTAACGTTACGATGACAGTTTCATTATGAGTTTATATATTTTGATGTACCGAAGTTAGTTCGGAGTCCCGGATGTGATCACGGACATGACGAGGAGTCTCGAAATGGTCAAGACATAAAGATTGATATATTGGAAGCCTATGTTTGGACATCGAAAGTGTTCCGGGTGAAATCGGCATTTTATCGGGGTACCGGGAGGTTACCGGAACCCCCCGGTAACCTAATGGGCCTTAATGGGCCTAGAGGAGGAAAAGGAGAGGAGGCCTAGGGGCTGCCGTGCGCCCTCCCCCCCCCCCCCCAAGTCCGAATTGGACAAGGAGGGGGGCGGCGCCCCCCCCCCCCTTTCCTTTCTTCCCTCTCTTCCTTCTTCCCCAAGTCCTAATCCAACTAGGGAAAGGGGGGAGTCCTACTCCCGGTAGGAGTAGGACTCCTCCTGCGCGCCTCCTCCTAGGGCCGGCCGCAACCCCCCTTGGCTCCTTTATATACGGGGGCAGGGGGCACCCCTAGACACAAGTTGATCTCTAAGATCGTTCTCTTAGCCGTGTGCGGTGCCCCCTTCCACCATAGTCCTCGATAATATTGTAGTGGTGCTTAGGCAAAGCCCTGCAATAGTAGAATATCAAGATCGTCACCACGCCATCGTGCTGACAGAACTCTTCCCCGACACTTTGTTGGATCGGACTCTGGGGATCGTCATCGAGCTGAACGTGTGCTAGAACTCGGAGGTGCCGTAGTTTCGGTGCTTGATCGGTCGAGCCGTGAAGACGTACGACTACATCAACCGCGTTGTCATAATGCTTCCGATGTCGTTCTACGAGGGTACGTAGATCACACTCTCCCCTCTCATTGCTATGCATCACCATGATCTTGCGTGTTCGTAGGAAAATTTTGAAATTACTACGTTCCCCAACACTGCTTCCAAATTTATTTTATGTTGACATAGAGTGGGACTAATGCCCTTAAGATCATCAAGATTATATCCAATAGCAGCACGGTGCTTCTTCAGAGTTTTCAATAATCTTTCTTCTTCATGCTCTGAATGGTTAGCACTAATAATAACAGGATATATCTTCTTTTCATCAAGATAAGCATATTTAAGATTATCTGGCAACGGTTTAAGCTCGAACATGGGATCACCCTTGGGTGGAGGAGGATCCCCTAAAATTTCAACAGGCAAATTGTGTTGCAGAATAGGTTCCTGTTTAAAGAATACTTCATCTATTTCCCTTCTTTCATTCATGAACGTATCATTTTCATGGTCTAGCAAATAGTGTTCTAAAGGATCACTAGGAGGTACGGCAATAGAAGCAAGACCAATGATTTCATCCTTACTAGGTAATTCTTCCTCACGATGTTGTTTACTAAATTTAGAGAAATTAAACTCATGAACCATATCATCCAAGCCAATAGTAACAACATTCTTTTCGCAATCTATCCTAGCATTAACAGTGTTCAAGAAGGTCTACCAAATATAATGGGACAAAAGCTATCTTGCGGAGAAGTAAGAACAAGAAAATCAGCAGGATATTTAGTTTTCCCACACAAGACTTCAACATCTCTAACAATTCCCATCGCTGAAATAGTATCTCTATTGGCAAGTTTAATTGTGACATCAATATCTTCTAACTCAGCAGGTGCAATTTCATGCTTGATTTCTTTATACAAGTCATAAGGTATAGCAATAGCACTAGCACCCATATCACATAAGCCATGATGACAATGATCTCCTATTTTAACAGAAATAACAGGCACGCCTACCACATGTCTATGTTTATCTTTATCACAAGGCTTAGCAATTCTAGCAGTTTCACCTGCGAACTGAATAACATGCCCATCAATATTATCAGACAAGAGATCTTTAACAATAGCAATATTAGGTTCTACTTTAACTTGCTCAGGGGGTGTATAAGTTCTAATATTGCTTTTACGAACAACAGTTGAAGCTTTAGCATGATCCTTTATTCTAACAGGGAAAGGTGGTTTCTCAACATAAGAAGTAGGAACAATAGGATCATTATAAGTGGCAGTCTTTTCTTCAACTTTAATAGGCGCAGCTACTTTTACTTCTATGGGAGGATGATATTTAAACCACTTCTCCTTAGGGAGATCAACATAAGCAGCAAAAGATTCACAGAAAGAAGCTACTATCTCAGAGTCAAGTCCATATTTAGTGCTAAACTTACGGAAAATATCGGTGTCCATAAAAGATTTAACACAATCAAACTTAGGTGTCATACCTGACTCCTTACCTTCGTCGAGGTCCCAATCTTCAGAGTTGTGTTTAATTCTATCCGATAAATTCCATTTAAATTCAATAGTCTTCATCATAAAAGAGCAAGCACAAGAAGTATCGAGCATGGTGCGATTGTTTTCAGAAAGCCGAGCATAAAAATTTTGAATGATCATTTCTCTTGAGAGCTCATGATTGGGGCATGAATATAACATTGATTTAAGCCTCCCCCAAGCTTGAGCGATGCTTTCTCCTTCGCGAGGCCAGAAATTATATATATATAATTGCGATCACGATGAACAAGATGCATAGGGTAATACTTTTGATGAAATTCCAACTTCAATCTTTTATAGTCCCATGATCTCATATCATCACATAGCCTATACCATATCAATGCGTCTCCCTTCAAAGATAAACGAAAGACCTTATTCTTAGCAACATCATCGGGTATACCTGCAAGCTTAAATAATCCACAAACTTCATCCACATATATTAAGTGCTCATCAGGATGCTTTGTTCCATCTCCTGAAAAAGGGTTAGCTAGCAGTTTTTCCATCATACCCGAAGGAAATTCAAAAGGAGTTTCATTTTCAATAGGTTCAGTAGGTTGAGGAGCAACTCTTTGCTCTACTAGACGGGGTGAAGATACCCCGAACAAGCCCCTCAGAGAATTACTTTCCATAGTAACAAGTGACGGTAAATTTCAGCACACTATATAAAATTTTCCTAACCAAATTCCACCTACCAAAGGCGCTACACTCCCCGGCAACGGCGCCAGAAAAGAGTCTTGATGACCCACAAGTATAGGGGATCTATCGTAGTCCTTTCGATAAGTAAGAGTGTCGAACCCAACGAGGAGCAGAAGGAAATGATAAGCGGTTTTCAGCAAGGTATTCTCTGCAAGTACTGAAATAAGTAGTAACAGATAGTTTTTTGACAAGATAAATGGTAATGAGCAACAAGTAACAAAAGTAAATAAAGTGCAGCAAGATGGCCCAATCCTTTTGTAGCAAAGGACAAGCCGGAACAAACTCTTATAATAGGAAAAGCGCTCCCGAGGACACATGGGAATATCGTCAAGCTAATTTTCATCACGTTCATATGATTCGCGTTCAATACTTTGATAATTTGATATGTGGGTGGACCGGTGCTTGGGTGCTGTTCTTACTTGAACAAGCATCCCACTTATGATTAACCTCTATTGCAAGCATCCGCAACTACAACAAAAGTATTAAGGTAAACCTAACCATAGCATGAAACATATGGATCCAAATCAGCCCCTTACGAAGCAATGCATAAACTAGGGTTTAAGCTTCTGTCACTCTAGCAACCCATCATCTACTTATTACTTCCCAATGCCTTCCTCTAGGCCCAAATAATGGTGAAGTGTTATGTAGTCAACGTTCACATAACACCACTAGAGGCTAGACAACATACATCTTATCAAAATATCAAACGAATACCAAATTCACATGACTACTAATAGCAAGACTTCTCCCTTGTCCTTAGGAACAAACGTAATTACTCACAGAGCATATTCATGTTCATAATCAGAGGGGTAATAATATGCATATAGGATCTGAACATATTATCTTCCACCAAATAAACCAACTGGCATCAACTACAAGGAGTAATCAACACTACTAGCAACCTACTAGCACCAATCCCGGACTTTGAGACAAGAATTGGATACAAGAGATGAACTAGGGTTTGGAGATGAGATGGTGCTGGTGAAGATGTTGATGGAGATTGCCCTCTCCCGATGAGAGGAGCATTGGTGATGACGATGGTGATGATTTCCCCCTCCCAGAGGGAAGTTTCCCCGGCAGAACAGCTCTGCTGGAGCTCTAGATTGGTTCCGCCAAGGTTCCGCCTCGTGGCGGCGGAGTCTTGTCCCGAAAAGTTCCTTCTTATTTTTTTCTCATCGAAAGACTTCATATAGGAGAAGATGGACGTCGGAGAGCCACCAGGGGGCCCACGAGGTAGGGGGCGCGCCCCCCACCCTCGTGAGCAGGGTGTGGGCCCCCTGGCCTTCATCTTTGGCGAGAATTTTTCTTTATTTATTTTAAGATGTTCCGTGGAGTTTCAAGACTTTTGGAGTTGCGCAGAATAGATCTCTAATATTTGCTCCTTTTCCAGCCCAGAATTCCAGCTGCCGGCATTCTCCCTCCTTATGTAAACCTTGTAAAATAAGAGAGAATAGCCATAAGTATTATGACATAAAGTGAAATAACAGTCCATAATGCAATAAATATCGATATAAAAGCATGATGCAAAATGGACGTATCAGTCACCTCTGCGAGGAGTTAAACAATTTGGAGTTAAGGGAAAGTTAGCCGCGAGATTTATAGGAACATACCGAGTCTTAGAGCGTATGGGAGAGGTGGCCTACAAGTTGGAGTTACCCGAAGGACTGTCAAGAATTCATGATGTGTTTCATGTTTCCCAGTTGAAGAAGTGTCATGCTGAGATGGCTAATATTCCTCTAAGAGATACAGTGCCCTTGGAAGCAATTCAATTGAATTGTGATCTGACTGTTGGAAATATGCCCTAGAGGCAATAATAAAAGGATTATTATTATATTTCCTTGTTCATGATAATTGTCTTTTATTCATGCTATAATTGTGTTATCCGGAAATCGTAATACATGTGTGAATACATAGACACCAACATGTCCCTAGTAAGCCTCTAGTTGACTAGCTCGTTGATCAACAGATAGTCATGGTTTCCTGACTATGGACAATGGATGTCATTGATAACGAGATCACATCATTAGGAGAATGATGTGATGGACAAGACCCAATCCTAAACATAGCACAAGATCATATAGTTCATTTGCTAGAGTTTTTCCAATGTCAAGTATCTTTTCCTTAGACCATGAGATCGTGTAACTCCATGATACCGTAGGAGTGCTTTGGGTGTACCAAACGTCACAACATAACTGGGTGACTATAAAGGTATACTACGGGTATCTCCGAAAGTGTCTGTTGGGTTGACACGGATCAAGACTGGGATTTGTCACTCCGTATGACGGAGAGGTATCTCTGGGCCCACTCGGTAATGCATCATCATAATGAGCTCAAAGTGACCAAGTGTCTGGTCACGGGATCATGCATTACGGTACGAGTAAAGTGACTTGCCGGTAACGAGATTGAACGAGGTATTGGGATACCGACGATCGAATCTCGGGCAAGTAACATACTGATTGACAAAGGGAATTGTATACGGGGTTGCTTGAATCCTCGACATCGTGGTTCAACCGATGAGATCATCGAGGAGCATGTGGGAGCCAACATGGGTATCCAGATCCCGCTGTTGGTTATTGACCGGAGAGCCATCTTGGTCATGTCTACATGTCTCCCGAACCCGTAGGGTCTACACACTTAAGGTTCGGTGATGCTAGGGTTGTAGAGATATGAATATGCAGTAACCCGAAAGTTGTTTGGAGTCCCGGATGAGATCCCGGACGTCACGAGGAGTTCCGGAATGGTCCGGAGGTGAAGAATTATATATAGAAAGTGCAGTTTCGGCCATCGGGAGAGTTTCGGGGGTCACCGGTATTGTACTGGGACCACCGGATGGGTCCCGGGGGGTCCACCGGGTGGGACCACCCATCCCGGAAGGGCCCCATGGGATAAAGTGGGGAGGAGAACCAGCCCATAGTGGGCTGGTGCGCCCCCATGGCCCACCCCCTGCGCCTAGGGTTGGAAACCCTAGGATGGGGGGGGCGCCCCACTTGCCTTGGGGGCCACTCCACCCTTGGCCGCCGCCCCCTTAGGAGATCCCATCTCCTAGGGCCGGCGCCCCCCCCATGGGGAGCCTATATAAAGGGGGAGGGAGGGGCAGCCGCACCCTTGACTCTTGGCGCCTCCCTCTCCACTGCTACACCTCTCCCTCTCGCAGAAGAACGGCGAAGCCCTGCTGCGGTGACTGCTGCATCCACCACCACGCCATCGTGCTGCTGGATCTTCATCAACCTCTCCTCCCCCCTTACTGGATCAAGAAGGAGGAGACGTCACGCTGACCGTACGTGTGTTGAACACGGAGGTGCAGTTCGTTCGGCGCTAGGATCTCCGGTGATTTGGATCACGTCGAGTACGACTTCCTCATTCCCGTTCTTTGAACGCTTCCACGCGTGATCTACAAAGGTATGTAGATGCAATCCGATCACTCGTTGCTAGATGAACTCATAGATGGATCTTGGTGAAACCGTAGGAAATTTTTTATTTTCTGCAACATTCCCCAACACTGACCTATGAGGAGAAACCAGTCAAGATTCTTGAGTTTGCGACCGAGCCACATGCAACAAGGTTATCAAGTTTTGCAAAGTTCAGTGGAGCCACCATATCGAGGATGAAGCCACCTAGGAACGAGAGGAAGATCTAAGCAAAGACCACCCACACCTATTTTTCTAGCCAACCCAAATCTCGAGGGCGAGATTCATATTAAGGGGGGTAGGTTTGTAACATCCCAAATTTCCAATTTGGAATGTTATACATAGGTCATCATATGCATATCATATTTTTATTTGCATATTGCTTTGCGATCCTCGAAATTCTAAGCACCTCAAGGACCCACAGAGAGAGTTGGGGATTTCACCGTTTCATATTTGAATTTTCTCAAATATCAAAACACAGATCATTTGGGGTTTTAGTTATTTTTCTTTCCAAAAATATTTCATATTAAAAATATATGAGAGGAGATATTATGACTTCTCCAAAATAAATGAAATATTGGAGGAAAAATGTTAAAATCACATAAATAATTTTAACTGGATTTTATTGTTATTTTATTTGAATTAGAAAAATATGCATTTTAGGTCAAGAAAATTTTCACTGAGTTCTAAATATTTTATTTAGACGGTGAAAATTTGTTTTGGCATTTTTAGATGTTTATTTTTATTTACTTAGGATTTTTCGGCGGAATCTTAAAAAAACTTCGCCTGACTGGGTTGAAGGCCCAGCCGAGCCGGGCCACAGCCCACCTCCCCGCCGCCTTCCTCCCGAGCGGGAGGAATCCCGCCGTCGCACGCCGTCGACGGAATCCGAGCCGGACTCCCCTCGTGCCCCTGCCGCACGCCGCCCCTCCCTCGGGCTTTTAAACGGCGCCGCCCCCGCCGTCGACGGAATCCGAGCCGGACTCCCCTCGTGCCCCCTGCCGCACGTCGCCCCTCCCTCGGGCTTTTAAAAGGCGCCGCCCCCGCCGCCTCCACCCCACCCCGAGCCCGCCGCTGCTGCCGCTGCCCGTGCCGCGCCACCGCTGCCCTGCGCCGCGCCACCGTCGCCCGTAGCCGCGCCCCATCGCCCCGCAGCCGCCCGACGCCGTCTCCACCGCCACGGATCTCGACTGAGCCACCGCCGTTGACCCGTTAGACCGGTCCGTCTTTCTCGGTTAAACCCTGGTTTTTTTAGTTTTCCGGTTTAATTTCTTAGATCGGTTTTCGTCGGTTTATTTTATTTAGCGGACGTTCGTCCGTTCGTTCATTTTAACGAACGTTGTTCGCCGGTTAGGTTCAGACAGAGAACGTTCGTTCGTTAGTCTTTTCTTTTTTATTTTATTTTCGAAAGGGACCTATCTGTGATTATTTTTATCGCAGATTAGCCCCTGAACTTTAAACCCTCGTTGTTTCTAAACCGTTTGTCCAAATTGAGTGAAACCAACGCCAAAATCTTCGTCTCGAGCCCCTCTTTCTGTTTAATCAACTTGAACAAGGTTATGACAATTTAAAATTTGGTTTCAAGCATATTTTAATTTGAGGTTCTTTTGACCGTAGTTTCAATTCCGTAGCTCCGATTCGATTGATTCTTTTTGCAGATCGAATCTCTTCAGTTGAACTTTCAGATTGGATCTTCTTATTTGAGTTTTACCTGTGCATCTTTGCCTAATTTCTTATGTATGCTATTGTTTGTTTGCGATAGAATTACCGGAGTGCGAAGCGTGCTACTACGAGTCTCTAGGGTTTGCAGATCGTCAGCAAGGCAAGTAAGGCATTGATCATACTCTTTTCATACCCAGTTTTTATGCATTAGTTTCACCCATCAATCATTGCATGAGTAGGATCTCTTAACATGTGGGTATTGGGAAGTAGATGATGAGGTAGAACCTATTGCCCTTTTATTATCAAACCCTTGGGAGTTACTTCTACGTTATGCTTATATTGCCATGCCATGCTAGTAGATGTGGATTGGGTTTGAGTGTATCCATGACAGATGTGAGATTGTTAATTAATGGTTAACTTAAGGTGGCTACTTACATACACATCTGGGTGGATTGGTTGCGGGCACCTGGAGAATCCAGTGTTGTCCTAGGATATCCCGGAGTACCCGTGTGATCATACTATGGTTCGCCACCCAGGCTCAAAGGGATCGTAAGATTATTCATGCTAGAAACTTCCGTGTGCAGCCATAAGCTATTATGGGCTCTAGCATAGTTGAGTATGTTGCATGACCTCTTTCAGTGATGGGCTAGCAGATGTAGGGGAAAGTAGGTGTAACTGTCCACCCAGAGTAAAGAGTTAATGTTTCTGAAAGACTGTGTCTCGGTCATCCGTTTCTCAAACATCATGTAGTGCGACAAATCCAACGGAGGAGATCGAGTCTTGTGGGGAAAAGTGCGCAAACCTCTGCAGAGTGTACAAACTAATCATGGTTAGCCGTGTCCCCTGTTATGGACATCTTGAGTATCTGGTTCTTGGATTATCATGTTGATCTCATCACTCTAAATTAATTTGTTGGGTTATTAATACTGCTTAATTGGGATTTTGTTGGAGGAACCTTCTCAATATTTAACAACTACCATGATAGTTAAACAAATTATATTCCTTTGTTGTAGGAAAAAATTGGCTTTTCGCAAAACATTGTAACCATAGAGCCTCCACCAGCCATATATGCATGTAGTGATAGCTTTTATTTTGTTCATTGCTCTACTGTGTTACATTGTCAGCATATTCCATGTGCTGATTCTTTTCGGGCTGCAACATATCATGTTGCAGACTTTTCAGATGAAGAGTAAGGTGCGTTAGGTCGTTGTCGTGCACTCAGCTATGTCGTTGGAGTTGATGGACTCATTTTATCTTCCAAGCCATCTGTTGTTATCTTATTTAGATGGCCTTAAGCCATATTTATTGTATTAAGTTCTCTCTTGAGACTATCGATGTAATAAGTGTGTGATTGCTACTCTGTTATAAATCCTTCAAGTACTGTGTGTGTCAGCATTACCGATCCAGGGATGTCACTTATGCCCAGAGATTTGACCATCTGAGGTCGGATAGCTACACATGTGGGCGGCGGCCGACGGCGGCAAACAGTGAACTATAGGAAAGTCTCTGAGCCGCGTTCGGTTGTGCTAGGGTATGGAAGCCCCCTCTGTGTCTGACCAAGACCAACAGCACGGGCATGCCCATCAGTGGCGGAGCCAGGAAAATTGCTTGGGCGGTGGGGGTGGGGGCAAGCCAGCGAAAAATAGGTTTGGGGGGGGGGGGTAAGGCCCCTGCTGCCCCCTGTCTCCGCCACTAAGTCCTACCATTTAGGGCATGCAGATGCAACCGGCTCGGGCTTGGCCGTCGTGCACGGCCCAACGCACAGGAGGGCGCACGCGGGTGTGGTAAAAATCCCCACATGAGCGTGGCCCCGGCAATGGTCGTGGTCCATCCATTATGGACCTCCGGTGTTCGTTGCACGGCAGATCAGGTGGCGTGGAGAGCTCCTGTGAAGCTCCCAGGAGGCGGGTACTCCAGCAGTAATCCCTTTGTGGGCGAATGCCATGTGGTGTGTCCCATTTTTGCGGAAAGAAGACAAATTCAAAAAAAAAAGTGCCGCCATCTGCCTGAGCGCCGTACCTGGGAGGACTAAGAAAAACTTTAAACAAAACTACTAACCTGAACAGAGACATCGAGATTTCTCTCCCCATCATTGTCTGCGGAGCAGCAGACAAAGAGGAGTCAAATCCATGAACTCGTAGATGAAGTCTGAAGGAAAATGTTTACCCTAGCTGTCTAAGATTGGGCAAGGAAGAGGGAGTCGTGAGTCTCAGCTTTTTGTTTGGTGGCTTTGTGTCGTAACAATTTGGCCATGCAACGCGTCCTTGCTTTACCCATATAGGGTCTCTTTGATTCATAGAATTGCAAAACACAGGAATAGGAAAAAGCGTAGGATTGGAATAGCATGTCCATTGACTCCCTATAGGATTTGAGTTTGTTTGTTTGTGTCGTGGAAAAAACAAAGAATTTCTTTCAAGAAGTTGAAGTGAATGTTAGAATTCCTGTGAAATGTAGTACAAGTAAATCCTTAGAAAAAGATCTTATAAGATTTAATCTTAAGAATCAAACGATCAACATAAGAAAAAATTCTAAGGATTCTAATCCTTCAAAGATCCTACAAGAGTAAAGTGCACTGTAGGTCCTTAAACTATTTCTGGGGTGTCACGTAGGTCCTTAAACTATGAAAATCATCATTCAGGTCCTAGAAATGCACTAAATGTGTCATACAGGTCCAACATCTGCTTGACCCCATCTCACTGGCCAACTGGTGCCGTTGACCGTGACATGTCGGATAGAGGGACCCACAGGGTAACGGACATTGGTCAACAGTGCACCGGCAAATAGTTTTTCATACGCGATAAACAGTGCGCCAATTGAACAACCACCAGTGCACCGGCTCAAATTTACTATTTGCGGTTTTTTTATTTATCATTTGGGAACATTTTCAAATTTTTTTGTCGTGAATATTTTCTAAAATTCGTGAACAAATATTTTCCAAAATTTTTGTTTAAGAACATTTTCAAATTTATCGTTCAGGAACATTTTCAAATTTATCGTTCGTGAACATTTTCAAATTAATCGTTTGCGAACATTTATTAAAGTCACTAATCATAATTATTTTTCAAAAATATTTTTTAATTTAGGGTTCGTGAACATTTTTTTAAAGTTGCGAATCGCAAATTTTTTTTAAATGTTCACAAGTTTAAAAAATGTTCACGAATCACAAATATTTTTAAAATTAATCGTTCATGAACATTTTCAAATTTATCGTCGGTAAACATTTTCAACTTTATCTTTCGCAAACATATTCAATTTTTTCGTTCACGAACATTTTTTTGAAAGTCATGAATAAAAAATATCTTTAATAAACGTTTTTTACATTATCATTCGCGAACATTGTTTTAAAGTCACAAGTCACAATTTTTTTAAATGTTCATAGCTTAAAAATATGTTCTCAAATCACAAATGTTTTTCAAATTTATCTTTCGCGAACATTTTTATAAAGTTGTGAACAAATATTTTTCAAATTTATTGTTCATGAACATTTTTATGTCGCAAACCACATATATTTTTAAGGTCGTGAACAAATATGTTTTTTTTTAATTTACCGTTCGAACATCTTCAAAATTATTGCTTGCGAAAATTTTAAAAGTCATGAACAAATATTTTTTGAATTTATCATTCGTGAACATTTTCAAAATTATCGTTCTTGAGCGGTATGGTAGTGCGCTATAGGATTTTTTGACTGTTTTTTTGCTATTTTTTTGAATTTACTCTTCATCCGTGCACTGTTCATCGCGTACGAAAACTGTTCGCCGATGCACTGTTCACCAACATCTGTTATCCTACGGGGCCCCCTGTCCGGCGTGTCACGGTTAACGGCGCTAGCTGGCCAGTTAGATGGGGTCAGGCAGATTTTGGACCTGAATGACACACTTACTGCACTTTAAAGACCTGTATGATAATTTTTATAGTTCCAGGACCTACATGACACTTCTTAAATAGTTCAAGAATCTACAGTGCACTTAAATAAAAGAGACCTTTGTCTAGCAACCGCGTTTTCCTTGGCGGATACCTATCCTGTCTTTTTGGCTGCGACTCTTGTCTAGCAACCGCGTTTTTCCAAGTCTGCATATTAAGCTAGCCGAAATCGACTCAACGCAAGTCTGCATATTAAGCTAGCCGAAATCAACAAACAATGGGTACGCGTTTTTCTCTGTCTTTTTAACGCAAGTTGATCATTAATTAAGTTATCACAAGCTTATTAAGCTAGCCGAAATCGTCTCAACTCTTCGTCCAGTAGGTAAGTCATCCTCCTTTCGAGCTCTTCATCCATCGAGAACTCACAAGCAACGTCGACACTCGAGATCGAGATCATGGAGGCGGTGAGCGCGATCGCCAAGGTGGTGCAGGCGATAGTGAAGGCGGCGACGAGGGACCGAGAGAACAGTAAGAGATGCCTTGCCCTCGCCGACCGCGCCCACACCGTCGGCCACATCATCGACCACCTCGAATCCTCCACGGCGAGCAAGAGGAGCAGCGGCAGCGGCACCAGGTGCACGATGATTATGAGAGAGCCCCCACTGAAGAGTCTGAAGGCCGCGCTCGAAGAAGCGCTTGAGCTCGTGGAGTCCCAGCAGCCGGGCGGCTTTGGCAGCGGGGTCAAGAAGCTGATCACCAGCGGCACGACGGCAGCCAAGTTCCAGAGGGTCGAGGCGAGGATCACCGCCTGCGTCACCGACCTCGGCTTGGCGGAGCAGTTCGCCGCTCGCTATCGTGCCCTCCACGCCAACACAGGGGCCGGCTCGGCACCCTCCATTGCTCCGCAGCATCAGAAGAAGAGCTCGCTGTTTACGCGGCCGCCTACGCAGCAGCCCTCGGAGCGTCCGAGCTTATTCCTGACACCATCGCAGCACAACCAGAGCTTCTAATCCGAGGACTGGAACTGAATCCTCATAGAAACGTGTAATTGTCTGCTCTTCTCTGACTAATAAGGCCGGTGAGATGTTTCCTTTGGTTTTCATTTCGAGCGAAATGTGCACAAGATGATTACTACGTAACGTTTGATCCATACCATACTATGGACTAAGTAGACTGACTCACGTAGTTCCTCTAGATAACCAAGCGCTTCAATCACGAATTCGCCGTACAATTGGACTTTTCTTTTTGCTGAGAGAATAACCGGAGAATATTGAGATTGGGAAGAGCAAGGAAAGAGAAGTTTGATATGGTCGCTCATGTGCTAACGCAAAATGGACGTATTGATTCACCGCATATGTGATTGGGAAGATGTGAACAACCTTTGGATTTAATGTTTGAACTTTTAGCGGACGATGTGAGCGTCGCTTGATATTAATACGGATTTGCTATTTTTCAGTCGACTGTTTTTCAATTCGCCTTCATTCAATTTTGTGTCTGTTCGATCTCGCACTGAGATTCGCGCCTGGTCCTGTCTTGCTTTGTGTTGGTTTTCTTATCAGGAGTGGTTTTCTGCTTTTAGCCCGTCTTCCTTGGCCCCGCCCTCCCCGGCAGCTTTATTCTTGGCTTTTGTCGTTTTGAATGTAGGAGCAAGGTGTCGTTCCCCTTTCTCATTTCGTTAAGGCAGAGGGAGAGAGCCAGTGGCGGAGCCACCTCCCGGCGACCCCGGGCAGCTGCCCGGGCTAGTCCAAACAATTACTACTAAGCACTACTGATAATCTATGGTTAGAAGACTTATTTCTTTGGGCAGGTTGCAGCTCACGCTGTCACAGTTCAGTCATGCCCGGGCTGCATTTATGGGCTGGCTCCGCCACTGGAGAGAGCTCAAGGGGCCGAGGAGGCGGAGGCAGTTGCTTCTGTTCATGGCGATTCCAAGCTCACCCAACGCATGATTTTGATTTCTTCTCCCTCTTCTTTTCATCCGCCGGCTGCCCTGGTTAGTTGTCCTTATCTCTCGCACACTTGGGTGTGAAAATTGCACTATTATATGTTTACTAGTTGAATGCCCGTGTGTTGCCACGGGACAGTAAAATTAGACATACAAATATTAATTAAACATGTCTGTAATTTAAAATGTATATAGAACTATTGAAATATTTAAGATTTTGTCATATAGCACCTTGAAAGGGGCAAGCAAGATTTCCTAATTAATTCGGAAAATCAGTCAAAAACCACATACGAAAGGCACAACACATGTTGTTGGAGTGAAGGAAAGACAAGAACAACCACACTACTAAACCCACATACACATTGGAAACTAATGTCGTAAAGTAAATCTCCGCCGCATCAAGTCGTAACCCCCACCGATCATAGAAAATCTAGCACAAGGGGCATCTCAGTATACTTAAAAGAAATCTTAGTTGCAACTTGGAATAGATACAGTTCAAAGTTGTTAGGTCATAGTGTATTCACAGATCCATATTGGCACTATGTTTTCTAACTAAATACCAAATTCATGGAACCTACATGTTAGGTTGGGTGCAGTATTTTTCAAAGCACACTTGGCACCGCTATTAGGCACACCAATTTATGTCAAAATAGAAAGATAAAAAGTCTTTCATTGTGCACTTCTGAAAGCAGACTTGAAAGTGGGCATACATTAGTAACTTTACTTTTGGTTCTCATTAACTGATGTGCAAACAAAAATATCCGTAACCAAAACAAAAGAAGCAATACACTAAGGGAATAAGCTAGATAGAAAGAGAAGAGCCTTGGAAACAAATGTATTAACACGTCATCACAATCCTCGCTAGGATGATATCTGTTATATAAGAGTGGAAGGAGAGACAAATGCAATACGAAGCAAAGCAATTATATTATGTCACATGCATACTGAAATGTTGCAAACCAACTATAATTTAGGCATTCACCAATATAAACATTTGCAGACTTTCTTGCACCAAGACTGCACTCCTAAATTTAGAAAAGTTAAAATGACGCACATGTTAACAAAATAGGCTTAGCATATTTACGTTATCGTGGTGGCGATGGAGCCAAGAAACTCAGTCCGTCGTGGCATGGTACTGAAACCCTATACATTACCAAATTCCTCTCCTAACTCCCCTGTTTTTTTACTTATTTTTTTTGACGATGTTGCCTTCCCTCTCCTCAGGCATATCTTGCCTCTTCATCCACCCCTCACTGTCTATCATGCCTCCCCACCAATCCAACCGGTCTGTAGACTCACCTGTAATAATGTGCTACATTCACAGGTTTCGTGTAAATGCATATTGCATCAAACACATATCTATATCCAAACCCCCTCCCCCCCCCCCCCATTCATTCATCCTCGTCAATTCCATATAGTTAAGTACACAACCAAAGAACATTTGCATCATGCACCATCCAGAGGGCTATGAACAAGCAATAGACATTTTGCAAATTTCCTTGCACCAAGACGGCATTCAAAATAAAATTTACAAAACTAAAAAGAATGCACATGCTAAAAATAGGCTTAGCAGATCATGTGTGTACATAATAACACCCAACTTCATTTACCTTTCCATCAAGATGCAGAGTGTACAGAATCTACACTCACCATGGTCTCAGGCTATGTCACTATTGACATTCTCAGTTGAAAGGTGGGGCTCTCACGTGCCAACTGCGATTGACCTATTCAAGCATAGTTTAGCAACATACGGTGAGGAATTATTTAGCATATGAAAAACTATGGAATTGTAAAGCAAACTACACTCGGCCAAATATATATTGTGTTTTCCTACCTCTACAACCACAATGTAATCTCAGTTTTTGTGATCGAAAAATTAGGAAGCACACTAAATGCAAGTGCTAAGGACAGGTGTAGACTACATTAACCATTTATTAAAGTCGGCCATTGGTCCAATATCGAAATGTGATAAATATAATATGAGTTTGCTTCATGAGAAAAGAAAGATATTTGTTCATGCTCTGGTGATAAATATACTCCTTCATAAGATAACCAGTGTGCATTTTGACAAATTGATGCATATGTTTTATCCACTTTCAGTTATAGTCAAGCTAAATGAGTTGAACCGAATTGAAATTGTACACAAAAGTAGAAAGCTAGTAAGCTACAGCGTTAAAATACACATCAAACCATAGCGAAGTATTTAAGATAAGCATGGATAGGAGGATGGGGCCATTTTCAAATTTTTTTCTACTAGGGGGGCTCCTAGTTCAGCGTCGCAATAGCCTACTACCATGACTCATGTTAACATGAAAAATTCAGTCCCGCTGACCTGCAAACAAAGTAACAAGAGCACAACTGCAGCAAAGTACTCCTAGATCGGAAGATGAAAAAACATATCAGCATTACCAACAAAAACATAGAGATGGGTGGGTGAATAAAATAACTCTTTCTCCTAAATCTAACATAGCAAAGTATGCACATGTATAACCAACGTAAAGCAAAGTGTCATCGTTTCATCCTTACCAATTGATGTGCATTGGTAAAAAAGTGAAACTTCTTAGTAGAAAGAATGAATTTAAAATATTTTGCGGACTGATTTCTTTTGTCATCCACAAGGAAGTTGCTCTGCTCATGGGAAAAACAAAGATGAATGAATAACCATGACAATTAATCAATTAAGTAGAAAAAAAAGTTAGAAAGTGGAAATAATGTTACCCAAGTAGGGAATGCAAATATTTAGCTGCAGCAGAGAGGACTTGTGCACGTCTGTTGTGCCAGACAAGAGATAAAAAAGACATCATCCTAAATTTTACCAACATTAACCAGTAGTAATTAATGGTATGATAATAATGTTGCTGATCGAGGGCCTGGTCGTCCTCATCCTCCGTGTCCTAACTCGTAAAAAAGTGAAACTTCTTAGTAGCAGGTTGCACAAGTGAAAGCAGGCTTCCTTGCACCAGATATAAAGAATGAATTTAAAATATTTTGCGGACTCATTTCTTTTGTCATCTACAAGGAAGTTGCTCTGCTCATGGGAAAAAACAAAGATAAATGAATAACCATGATAATTAATCAATTAAGTAGAAAGAAAGGTTAGAGAAGTGGAAATAATGTTACCCAAGTAGGGAATGCAAATATTCAGCTACAGCAGAGAGGACTTGCACACATGTGTTGTGCCAGGCAAGAGATAGAAAAAGACATCATCCTGAATTTTACCGACATTAACCAGTAGTAAGAGCAACTCTAGCAGGCCCCGCATCCCACCCCGACCCGTAAAATAACCGCCAAAATGCGGGTCGGGGCGGAAAAACCCGCCCGATCAGACCCCGCATCCCGCCCCGGCCCGCAAAAAATTTTAGGGGGCGCGGCAAAATCCCAAGGCCAACTCGGGAAAACGCGGGTTTTCCCCTCGCGGCTGCGGTGCCCTGTATATAAGCGGAAGCGGTTGGTGGGGGGGCATTTCATCCCACGCTTTCTCCCACCAACCACCTCTCCTCTCCCCTCTCGCGCGCGCCGCCGGCCGCCGCCCAAGATTCCGGCGACCGCAGCCGGCAGGAGCACGCCAGAAGGCCGCCACGCGCACGAGGCCTCCCCCCTGCATTAGCGGGCTGCCGGATTTGCAGATCTACGGCACTTCATCGCGGGCCGCCGGATTTGGCTTTTACCGGCCGCCGGTTGCTGCGCCAAGCTATGGAGTTGTCGGGGAGCCTCTCCCGCAGCCCAGGCAAGGGCGCATCGCCGCATGCAGGTGCGAGTTCGTCCGCCCGCCGTCGCCGAAGGTGTGCGGGCATGGACTCGTCCGGCCGTCCACCGGGCTCGGCGCTTGCGCAGCGTCTTTGTGGCTTGCCGATGCTGCTCATAGAGTGCGACGGCTGCACGCGGAAAGGGCTGCGGCTCACTTCGAGCACGCCAAAGCACCCCGGATGGGTGTTCTTCAAATGCGAAAACGACGGGGTACGTGCACTTGCGGTAGCTCGTTTCACAGTTCATTCTTTAGCTAAATTGCGGTGGCTCACTTCGAGGTTGCTCATTCTTTTGTGTAGGACGAAGGATGCTCATTTTGGTTTTGGGAAGGGCAATACATTGATTTGTTGATAGAAAGAAATTTAATAGATGTTAGTGCACTCCTTGGTACAATCGAAGGCAATGATGCGGCTGCATGTGCAACTAGAGGGGAAGCAACATCTACTTCTTCCGAACCAAAGATGAAGAAAGAAGAATGCAAAATCAAGAATCCACAGATCAACAACGAATGCATGGAGAAGATATTAGTCCAACTAGTGGGAGCAGTTATGAAAATTGGAAATCTTTTAAAATGCATTCTTGTAGTTCTTGTTTTCTTTGGTCTTGCTATTCTAGCAAAGATTTGGTGATGCTTTTTGTATCCAATGTTGTCAAAGCAATGTAATATGCTAGATCAAATTGAGTTGCAAATTTAAGTTTTGCGGGCTGGTAGGAGATGCGCCAGATCAGACGCCGCAACCCCAACCCGAAAAAAGCATATTCTGGGAATATCCTTTTTTACGGGTCCATTATGCGGGGTCTGCAACTGTGGCCGTCCGCGCCGACCCGCAAAGACGTTTTTCCGCGAACTGCAAAAACGTTTTGCGGGTCGGGAGGATGCAGGGTTTGCTAGAGTTGCTCTAATTCATGGTATGATAATAGTGTTGCTGAGGTACCACTGGTAGAAAAAGAGGCTTCCGTCCAGCCCCATTAGTCGCGAAAGTGTAGGAACCGCGACTAATGAAGTCTTTAGTCGCGGTTCGGCAGACGAACCGCGACCAAAGGCCTGGGCCCAGGGCGCTCGGTGGCCAGCTGGTGCACGTGAGGGGCTTTAGTCGCGGTTGGCCAGGCCAACCGCGACTAAAGGTGCGCAAAGGCCTTTAGTCGCGGTTGGCCAGGCCAACCGCGACTAAAGCTCCTCCCCTATATATACCAGTTCAGCACGCTCACTTAGCCATTTGGTGCCACTTCTCTTCACAAGCTTCACAAGGGGGTGTAGGTTTGCTTTTGGTTCCTCTTATGCACACAAGGTGTTTGATGAAATGCCCTAAGAGGGTGAAACAAACATGATATGAAGTGTTGGAGCCACACTTGAGGTTCCTCATTTATTTTTTCCTCCTCGATCGCGGTTAGCAACTTGAACCTTTCATGCATGTGTGTCATTGATAAAATATGCATGTGTGCAGTTCATTGTTTAATTTATATTGTTTGTAGCTAGTTAGTTTAACAAATGCATGATGGTTAATTATATATTTTATATTATAATAATGCAGATGAATCGGCAATGGATGTACGGTAACCGACTCTCCGGCGAGTTCACTACGGGTTTGAAAGATTTCCTCGTAGTGGCTAATGCGAACAAGCAGGGGGGTTTTGTTATCTGTCCATGTGTTATCTGTAAGAATCAGAAGGGTTACTCTTCCTCAAGAGATGTTCACATGCATCTGCTTCGGCACGGTTTCATGCCAAGCTATAATTGTTGGACCAAGCATGGAGAAAGAGGGGTTATAATGGAAGAAGATGAAGAAGGGGATGATTTCATCGATGAAAGCTATCTTGCTCATTTCGGTGATACTTTCATGGAGGATGCTGAAGGTGAAGGGGAAGGTGAAGAAGAGGCACGTGATGATCCCGTTGATGATCTTGGTCGGACCATTGCTGATGCACGGAGACGCTGCGAAACTGAAAAGGAGAGGGAGAATTTGGATCGCATGTTAGAGGATCACAGAAAGGCGCTGTACCCCGGATGCGATGATGGTCTGAAAAAGCTGGGCTGCACACTGGATTTGCTGAAATGGAAGGCAGAGGCAGGTGTAGCTGACTCGGCATTTGAAAACTTGCTGAAAATGTTGAAGAATATGTTTCCAAAGGATAACGAGTTGCCCGCCAGTACGTACGAAGCAAAGAAGGTTGTCTGCCCTCTAGGTTTAGAGGTTCTGAAGATACATGCATGCATCAACGACTGCATCCTCTACCGCGGTGAATACGAGAATTTGAATGAATGCCCGGTATGCACTGCATTGCGTTATAAGATCAGAGGCGATGACCCTGGTGACGATGTTGAGGGCCAGAAACCCAGGAAGAGGGTTCCCGCCAAGGTGATGTGGTATGCTCCTATAATACCACGGTTGAAACGTCTGTTCAGGAACAAAGAGCATGCCAAGTTGTTGCGATGGCACAAAGAGGACCGTAAGTCGGACGGGGAGTTGAGACACACCGCAGATGGAACGCAATGGAGAAAGATCGACAGATGGTTCAAAGATTTTGCAGCTGACGCAAGGAACATAAGATTTGCTCTAAGTACGGATGGCATGAATCCTTTTGGCGAGCAGAGCTCCAGCCATAGCACCTGGCCCGTGACTCTATGCATCTACAACCTTCCTCCTTGGTTGTGCATGAAGCGGAAGTTTATTATGATGCCAGTGCTCATCCAAGGTCCGAAGCAACCCGGCAACGACATCGATGTGTACCTAAGGCCATTAGTTGATGAACTTTTACAGCTGTGGGGTGGTGTCCGTGTGTGGGATGAGCACAAACAAGAGGAATTTGACCTACGAGCGTTGCTTTTCGTAACCATCAACGATTGGCCTGCTCTTAGTAACCTTTCGGGACTGTCAAATAAGGGATACAATGCATGCACGCACTGCTTACATGAGACTGAAAGTGTACATTTGCCAAATTGTAAGAAGAACGTGTACCTTGGGCATCGTCGATTTCTTCCGAAAATTCATCCAGTAAGAAAGAAAGGCAAGCATTACAACGGCAAGGCAGATCACCGGCCGAAGCCTGCGGAACGCACTGGTGCTGAGGTATTTGATATGGTCAAGGATTTGAAAGTCATCTTTGGAAAGGGTCCTGGCGGACAATCAGTTCCGAAGGGAGCTGACGGGCACGCAGCCATGTGGAAGAAGAAATCTATATTCTGGGAGCTAGAATATTGGAAAGTCCTAGATGTCCGCTCTGCAATCGACGTGATGCACGTTACGAAGAATATTTGCGTGAACCTCCTAAGCTTCTTGGGCGTGTATGGGAAGACAAATGATACAAAGGAAGCACGGCAGGACCAGCAACGTTTGAAAGACCCTGATGACCGGCATCCGGAATGGTTTCAAGGTCGTGCCAGCTACGCTCTGACCAAAGAAGAGAAGGTCATCTTTTTTGAATGCCTGAGCAGTATGAAGGTCCCGTCTGGATTCTCGTCCAATATAAAGGGAATAATAAACATGGCGGAGAAAAAGTTCCAAAACCTGAAGTCTCACGACTGCCACGTGATTATGACGCAATTGCTTCCGATTGCTTTGAGGGGGCTCCTGCCGGAAAATGTTCGAGTAGCCATTGTGAAGCTATGTGCATTCCTCAATGCAATCTCTCAGAAGGTAATCAATCCAGAAGTTCTACCACGGTTACAGAACGATGTGATCCAATGTCTTGTCAGTTTCGAGTTGGTGTTCCCGCCATCCTTCTTCAATATTATGACGCACCTCCTGGTTCACCTAGTCGAAGAGATTTTCGTTCTCGGTCCTGTATTTCTACACAATATGTTCCCCTTCGAGAGGTTCATGGGAGTATTAAAGAAATATGTTCGTAACCGTGCTAGGCCAGAAGGAAGCATCGCCAAGGGCTATGGAAATGAGGAGGTAATTGAGTTTTGTGTTGACTTTGTTCCTGACCTTAAGCCGATTGGTCTTCCTCGATCGCGGCACGAGGGGAGACTAAGTGGAAAAGGCACGATCGGAAGGAAATCAACGATATGTATGGACGGCCATTCTCTGACTGAAGCACACCACACTGTACTGACCAATTCCAGCTTGGTGGCTCCGTACTTTGAGAAACACAAGAATATTTTACGCTCGGAGAACCCGGGGAAGCCTGAATCCTGGATTAGGAAGGCCCACATGGAGACTTTCGGCAGTTGGTTGAGAAAACATTTAATGAATGACAATGATGTTGTAGATCAGCTGTACATGTTGGCCAAGACACCATCTTCGACTATAACGACTTTCCAAGGGTACGAGATAAATGGGAATACATTTTACACGATCGCCCAAGATAAAAAGAGCACCAACCAAAACAGTGGTGTCCGCTTTGATGCAGCAACCGAGAATGGGCAAAAGGTCACATATTATGGTTACATAGAGGAGATATGGGAACTTGACTATGGACCCTCCTTTAAGGTCCCTTTGTTCCGGTGCAAATGGTTCAAGCTAACAGGAGGTGGGGTAAAGGTGGACCAGCAATACGGAATGACAATGGTGGATTTCAACAATCTTGGTTACCTTGACGAACCATTCGTCCTAGCGAAAGATGTCGCTCAGGTTTTCTATGTGAAGGACATGAGTAGCAAACCGAGGAAACGGAAAGATAAGAAAACGATCAGTGCATCATGCGATGATCCAAAGCGCCACATTGTTCTTTCAGGGAAAAGAAACATCGTGGGAGTGGAGGACAAGACAGACATGTCAGAAGATTATAATATGTTTGCTGAAATTCCGCCCTTCAAAGTGAACACCGACCCAAGCATTAAGTTAAATGATGAGGATGCTCCATGGATACGGCACAATCGTAAGCAAGCAGGGACACAAGGGAAGAAATGATGTGTAATAATTTATTGTATCAAACCTTTTGTCAAACCTTCAAGGGGTTTTAAAATGAATTAGTTTTATTTTTCTGATTTTTTTGATATATAATTGTATTTTTAAGATTTTAAAATGAATTAGTTTTATTTTTCTGATTTTAAAAGGAAAAAGGAAGAAGAAGAAAGAAGGAAAAAGGAAGAAAAAACAGAAGAAAAAAGGAAAAACAGAAGAAAAAAACAAACAGAAGAAAAACATAAAAAAAACAGAAGAAAAAAACAGAAGAAAAAAGAAAAAACAGAAGAAAAAAACAAACAGAAGAAAAACATAAAAAAAACAGAAGAAAAAAGGAAAAACAGAAGAAAAAAACAAACAGAAGAAAAACATAAAAAAAACAGAAGAAAAAAACAGAAGAAAAAAGAAAAAAGAAAAAAAGGAAGAAAAAAAGAAAATATGCCACCTACTGGGCCACCACGGCCTGAATACGACTAGAAACCCATTAAAGGGCCAGGATTCAGGCCCGCAGAAGGCCCAGTAGGCCCACAGGCACATAGTGACAGAATAGGCCCGTAAGCCTGCATTTGAGAGGAGCTCGAAGTGGTGAGCGCAGCCGCGCTTATAAACCACTGTCGAAGCCTCTCGGCTAGCGAGGTGGGACTAAACATCCCACCGCACCGCGCCAGTTCTAGGACAGGCCTTTAGTCGCGGTTGGGGAGGCGGGCCGCGACTAAAGGGTACCTTTAGTCGCGGTCCGCCTCTCCAACCGCGACTAAAGGGTCTTTCTGCGCGGGAACGGAGGCGGCGCCAAAACCCTTTAGTCGCGGTTGGGGAGGCAGACCGCGACTAAAGGGTACCCTTTAGTCGCGGTTGGGGTGGCGGGCCGCGACTAAAGGGTACCTTTAGTCGCGGTCCGCCTCTCCAACCGCGACTAAAGGTGCGTCTATAAATACTGCACTTAGCAGTTTTCCCACTTCCCATTCTCCTCTCTCTCGACGCCGACGCCCTGCCCCGACCGACGCCGACGCCGACGCCGAAGCCCTGCGCGCCGCCGCCCCCGTCCCCAGTGAGCGCCGCCGCCCCCGTCCCCAATGAGCGCCGCCGCCGCCCTGCCCTTGCCCGCCGCCCGTGCGTTACGCCCTTGCCCGCTGCCCGCCCGCCCCCGTCCCCAGTGAGCGCCGCCGCCCCCGTCCCCAGTGAGCGCCGCCGCCGCCCTGCCCTTGCCCGCCGCCCGCCGCCCGCCGCGCGCCCTGCCGGCAGAAGAAGAAGAAGGAAGAAGAAAAAGGAAGAAGAAGAAGAAAGAAAAAGGAAAAAGGAAGAAGAAGAAAGAAGGAAGAAGAAAACAAAAGAAAAACAGAAGAAAAACAAGAAAAAGGAAGAAAAAAGGAAAAAGGAAGAAAAAAGAAAAAGGAAGAAAACAACAGAAGAAAAAAAGAAAGAAGAAAAAAAAAGGAAGAAGAAAAAAAGAAAGAATTTTTAAAATTAAATACGTGAATTCACATACATTTTATGATTCACGAATATGTCATGAATATGTCATGAATATTTTTATTCCTGTTTTTATTCCTGTTTTATTCACATACATTTTATAATTTTTAAATTCACGAATATGTCATGAATATTTTTATTCCTGTTTTTATTCCTGTTTTTTCCACAAAATCATCAATATTTTTTGAAAACCTTTTTTTTTGCAAAATCACAATGTTTTTGTATCCATGAACATTTTATGATTCATTTTTTTGAATTCACATACATTTTATGATTTCTCAAATATCTTTTTTCATTGCTATATTTTGATATACTGAATTGTTTTAAAGATGAAAAGGATAAAAACAGAAAAGAAAAAATGAAATGAAATGAAAAAGAAAAGAAAAAAGAGTGTGGCCAGCACCCCCCGCCCTGCACATGGGCCATCCCGACCCCACATATATTCGTCTCCATCCGCATCCCTGGCCAAACCCTAGCCAGTCTACTCCAAGCTCTGTTCGGACAATTTGTTTATACGGAGAGGGGCGGCGAGGGGGGCGGCGATGCGCGCGGTGTTTTTTTAGGGATCGAGAGGGGACGGCGAGGGTTATAAATGTGTTGTCCTCGCCTCCCCTCTCCGTGACGCCGTCGTCTTCCGCCCCGTCTCGCGCTCTACCGCGACACCCTCTCCCACCCCTTCCTCGCCCCCTCCTTTCGCCACCGCCCTTTCGCCACCGCCACCGCCACCGCCCCCCTTCTTCACTTAATTAATTTGTTTTTACTACATGTTTTCAGGACTGACATAATGGCGGACGATAGAGCTGACCCGATTATGGACAACTATGATCCGGACGGTGAAGCACATATGTTCGGCATCATAAACGGCGATATTCTATATGTGCCGACCGGAGAAGAAGAAGATGATATCTCTTCTTATCTGAACCTTGACGGTGAAGATGAAGGGCGCCGTCAGCAAGATGATGCCGAACAAACGTCGATAAACGACGATCTTCAAATGGAAGTAGCAACCACCTCCGGCGTTGAGGTATATATATACATTGAGCCTCTGGTGATACAAACTTGGAGATTGACATTGCTACACCTGAAGGGGAGAAAAGACTTGGAGATGTCAAGCGCCATTTCATTCTATGGCAAAAGAAGTTTATCAAGTTTCCAGGCGAGGCGCCAAGGACAACAAGTCCACCCCCCTACGGTGGTGGTGGTGGCGGTGGCGGTGGTGGAGGTGGTGGTGGTGGTGGTGGTGGTGGTGGCGGTTCACCTACACCTCCGTCACGTCAGCCGACGCCGCCCCCCAGTCCACAACGTCCGGCGGGTGATCAGCCGCCGCCCCCCAGTCCTCGTCCGGCGGGTGATCAGACGCCGCCCCCCAATCCACCTCCGGCAAAGAAGCAGAAGCAGTCCTGGATTATTAACCCGGACCCTTATGTACCTAAGACCACAAAGGTACCGGAGCCATCACTGAAGCCTCTCCCCACAAGGCCTTGGGAACGTAGTGCCGAGGAAGTCGACGTGGCCGCGGCTGCTGATTTGGAGAAATGGAAGGCGGACTGCAAGAAGAAAAGAGAGCCCGAGCCCAAGCCAGTATTTTCTGATGAGCAAAAGAAGTGGGCTAAGTCATTTTTGAGCACACCGTCCCAAGCCGCGAAGAATCTGCCTAACGACTATGCACGTGAACTTCGCAGGCAGGCACTCATGTTCAAGGAGAACAAAGAGCGGGAGAAGGCCGAAAGTAAAAAAAGCGGGAAACAAGTTGCCCAGCTCGGGGAACAAAGTAAACAATCGATTGCCCCGCTTATAGTGGAAGCCTTCTGTCCGGATGACCCCGAGATCATACAAGCTGCGGCAGCACAGGGATTGACTGTAACGAGTGCCAGAGAACAAGCAGCCAACTTAGGTATTACTCTTCGTGAACTGTTAGGCCTTGATGAGGCGCCAGTGAAGGAGGTAGTAATTACATATGTCAAGAATGGGCCTCTCGTCGAGCCTGCGCAGGAAAAGGATCTACCTCCACAAATGAAAGGTCTGCTGAAATGGTACAAGGGTTACATAAAAAATAAAAACGCCAAAGAATATATTTATGCGGAAGTTAGACATGAGCATCACTTCAAACATTACTATGTACAAATTGAACTGAGTGAATTGTTCCAGCTTTTCAATCTGCGCGAGCTTGATAAATCTATCATCAGTTGCTACGTTCTGTAAGTGATTTATTAATTTCTACCCCATCTCGTTCATATTGCCTGCACTATATATATGTCCTAACTATATTGTTGTGTCCGCTATTATACATGCAGAATGAAGATTAAGGAATGCAGAGTAAGGAACATCCATGATGTTGGGTTCATTGACCCACACATCGTTAATGGACATGTGTTGGAGCGTTACCCCGCCGACGTGGAGGCAGACCTGTGGCAGTTTCTTACAAAGCAGGAACTCAAAAGTGATATTCTATTTCCTTACCATTTTGAGTGAGTGTTTCTGTCTTGAGCACATTCTCTTTTGTTTACTCCATGCATGGTATGTGGCCGGCTAATCGATGAGTTATGCATGACGTACTGTGCATGTATCGTGTCCGCAGGTTCCACTGGATTCTGCTAGTAATTAAAGTTAACACCTCAGAATGTCTCGTCCACGACTCTGTGAATATGGATCCAAAGCTTTGGGGCGGCATGAGAAGAATGCTGCAGAAGTAATTATTTTCATTCATTTGCGCTCTATATCGATCGGCCTATTTCGTTCATTTCCTAATATCAAGTAACTAATTAATAACTCTCTTGTTCATTTAATTTTCTTTGCCTCGTAGGGTTTGGAGACGGTTCGTAGATACAAAGGTCGGTGAATTCAAAAAAGAGCTAGAATTCAAAATGTTAAAGGCTAAGAATGCTGGGGATATTCAGCCACCGGAGACCAATCTATGTGGATACTATGTCTGTGAGATGATCCGGAGATACACCTCTGAGCGGGTTCCGAGTGATACCAATGCTCAGAGGAATAACCTCCGGTGGATGCTTAGTCCAGAAGCTCGCTTCCGACCACTTCAAGAGGAACTAGCTGGATGGTTCAGCAGGGAAGTCCTCCATCCTAAAGGAGAACACTATTACGAGGACGTAGAACTTTATATGCATTAAATCATGTATGGAAACTTGTTCAAAATTGTATATGGTCATCCGATGATATTGAATATATATTGTATATTCCTCTTGAATTCTTTTTGGTTCTAATTTCAAATTTATTTGAAATTGTACATTCATATGCATGTATGTAGTACCGTAGAAATATGAAACTCCTTCAAAATTAAAATAAAGCACAAAAGAAATAAAACAATACAAATTAAACAGAAAACAGGTTTAAGGGGGGGGGGGCTAAAACCCTAAACCTGCGGCGGCCTTTAGTCGCGGTTGTCCAGAAGAACCGCGACTAAAGGTCCTCCGCCCCGACGGCCACCTGGCGCCCACGTGGACGGGCCTTTAGTCGCGGTTTTTAAGCAACCGCGACTAAAGGGGGGGGGGCCTTTAGTCGCGCCCGGTCTGTCGCGGTTGCGCAACCGCGACTAATGGCAGTTGCGAACCGCGACCAAAGGCCCTTTTTCCACCAGTGTACAGGCTATCCTCGTCCTCCGTCTCCTAATTTGTCAAGCCATCTGTTGCCCCCATTGTTGTTGTACCAGGGGCAGCGAGGTGGTAGCAAAACTGTGCAAAAACATGGTCTAGGTAGCACCAATGATGATACAGAAGGCAGACGCATAGTTCGTATGCAGTTCTAATTCTTCAGAAAAAATCAAGGATGACAGGTTCCAAGGTAGCTGAGAAGTACACCTTTAGTTCATACAAAAGTCAATCCAAGTTAGAAGTTGATCCATCCATCAAAAGCAACATACAACAAAAACTAACTTAGCACATTAAGCAAGAATTTAGGGGTGCCTGCAAAATTAACTTCCGAAAAGCATATAGACAAGTAGAGCCACTCTATTGGGCGTTGCGCATCATCACACATGACAGATGATCAAGCTAGCCAGAACCAAAATCACATGTTTAACCATGCGTCTAACGTCGCTGAAGAAATTTAGAAAGGCAAAGTTGCCTACCGGCAGCGAGGGAGGAGGAGACATGTCAGGTGTGAGTCGTCGTCCGAGTACAAATCCATCCGGGTGTGAGAATTCGAGACAATGGCAAGCACGTACTAATTGGGCAGTATCCGAGACAGATGGTGAAGTTCCCCAGTCGAGCTTGGACTGTTTGACGTGGGCGCCGTGCCTGAACGAGTCGTCAAGGCAGGGCCGGCCCTGAGGGGGGGCAGGGTGGGCAGCCGCCCTGGGCCCCCCAAGCCAAGGGGCCCCCTCTCCAGGTATATGTGTGAGCATTGGTACCCTGAATTCAGCCATTGGAGGCGCTCCAACTGCTGTTCTGTTGTCTCAACGAAGAAGAAAGACGATACGTTATGTTTATGCTCTAGCGCAATGGGCCTTGGGCCTTTATTTCTTTATTAGTATTACTATAACGTGAGTTACATGGTGGTGGGCTGGTTGTCTCAGGGCCTGTTTTGGAAGGAAGCGATCGATTGATTTATACCTTCCTCGTTTAGCTGCGGTGGCCGAAAAGCAGCAGCACACCGAGCCAAATCCTAACAAAGTAAAATAAAACGGCGGTGATCTACGAACTGCACGCACGGCCAACGAGGCTTCCCGCCTGGGCGCACATCGTGGTGATAGCGAAACAGAGGTGCGGCACCGTAGGTATTTTTGTTTTCCCTGGTTTTTATGGCGTCCAAATTTATGTTATAAATTACAGCTGATTGTTTTATCACTATAATTTAGTATAAAATTTCAGGATCCTTCTCTAGTCCTTTTTTTTTGCATATGCTGATCGTAATTGTCATCTGACCGATTGTACATTTTATGCAATGGAATTTTCTCATGCCGTCAATTTTTTTGTTTGTTCGTGGATGGTTATAGGAGGATAGGTTATTGGTGGATAGAAAACTTCTTGCCCACCTAATATATGGAGTTTTACTTGTGTCTGATTTCACAAGAGGTGTGTGAAAATCAAATTTACCTTTTGTCTAATATGAAACATCATTGCAACTTATTTCTTGGAGTAAGTAACTTAAGTTTCTCAGCAAATTAATGATCATATACATAGTTATTAAATGGAATTTAGGCATGCTTACTATTATTTCGATGTTGTATTAAGGGGCCTCGGGTTCTAGTTTCGCCCTCGGCCCCCGATATCTCAGGACCGGCCCTGCACTTGAAGATCAATAACATGCTCGATTCTTTCAGGTGAGAGCCCAAACTTGAATATCCAATAAAGTGGAGTACACTTGAAGAGCCATGCATGTGATGTGATGCGATTCATTTTTACATCACACGTGAAACTTCAGTTACTTTAATCGAAGCTGTCAGCCCATGTACGTACCTTGCTCGATCTGCTTCCTACAAATCATGGCATTCTTGGCCGGAGCTGGGTAGAAGAGCCACAGAGAAGTCGATCAGCGCCACCACAATCCCACTCCCACTCCCACCCACCTGCTCGGCGAAATGGTGCCGCTCAAGCACTTTGACCTCCGGATCGCCTCGCGGACGCTGGTCCGGGCCTCGCGCCCGCCGCCGAGCTTCCCCGCCGTGCACGCCGTCTCCAACCTCGACCTCGTCCTCGGCCCCTTCCCACTCTACCTCATCTGCGTGTACGGGCCCCCGCCGTGCGGCCTCGGTGCGGTGCTCGCCGCCGTACGCGCTGTCCTCCCGGAATACCTCTGCCGCTTCTTCCCCTTCGCCGGCCGCATTGTGCGCGACCCGGGGACCAGCATTCCCGAGGACGCCTGCAACAACGCCGGCGCCGAGCTCGTCGTCGCGGACGCCGCGGTGCCGCTCGCGGCCGTCGACTTCGCCGACATCGAGCGCTCGCTGGGGCTCATCCAGGTGCCCTTCGACGCGGGCTTCGCCTTGTCGGTGCAGATGGTACGGTTCGCGTGCGGCGGGTTCTCGCTGGCGGTCGGCACCAGCCACCTCCTCGCCGACGGCAGGGCGCTGGCCGCTCTGCTCAACAGCCTCACGGAGATGGTCCGCACGGGCGGCCGCCTCTCCTGCGAGCCTCTGTTCGATCAGTCTCTGTTCAGCCCGCGGTCACCGCCGCGGCATAGTCCCTCGCTGGACGCCGAGTTCGCGCGGTTCACGCCGGGGACCATGATCAACCCCCTCCTGGCCGCGGCCATCCAGCGGCGCCTTTACCGCATCGGGGCAGCCGACCTGGCGGCGCTCCAAACAGCGGCGTCGACAGTCAGCGGCCGCCGCCCGTCACGCTTCCTGGCGCTGTGCGCGCACGTCTGGAAGCTCCTCGCGCGTGCCGTCGGCGAGTCCGCCCCCAGCTGCCGCATGGCGTGGACCGTCGACGGCCGGAGGTGCGTCGAGCCGTCGGCGGGCGCCCTGGACATGTACATGGGGAACGTCGTCACGTACGCGTCCCACGAGGCGAGCGTGTCGGACCTGCGGCGCATGCCGTTGCACGACGTGGCCGCCACCGTGCGCGCCGCCATCACGGCTGTGATGACGAAGGACAGGTTCCAGGATTTGGTGGACTGGGCGGAGGAGAACAAGGCAGCGTACAAGGACGGCGGGAAGTGGACGGAGGAGGTGAACCTCGGCCTCGGGAGCCCGGCGCTGGTGATCTCCGGCTTCGTCCCGTTCGCCATCGACGGGGATCTGGGGTTCGGGAAGCCGAGGCTGGTCTTGCCGTGGCTGCGGCACAACCGGCTGGGGTCGGCGGCGATGATCCTCGTGCCCTGCCCCAGCGGGGATGGGTCGTGGTTCGTGGAAGGCACGAGGCTGTGGCCGCGGCTGGTGGAGGTGGTAGAGAATGTCCCGGAGAGCTTGCTGACGCCGGTGACGGCCGGGAGTCTAGGGTTCGCAGACGCAGAGCCGGCCGGCGAGCACTACGGTTCCCGTCTGTGAGGTCGCTCCACGTCTCGCACGGACCATGGCAAGGACGAGGGCCGAGCTGTTGGTAAAGGATCGTAGTGAGTGTACGCCCAGTACAAGTTGGCGTTGTGTGTGTTCGTTGCATGGACAACTGGAACATGTTCGCGTGGTGCTCTTTTTTGGAACTTGTATACGATCAGGCCTTGGGATGCGATGGTACGATCGATACATTTGGGCCATCCACTGGCGCTCCTATGGTACAGCTCGAGCAAGGTGGAGAGGTGCTACACATTTTGCACGAAACACCTCGACGTGCCGAAATATAGCAGTACGGGCCCTCTTCACCACACGACTCAACAGTCAACACCAAAATCAAGCCATTCTCCATAGGAGCAGCCGGAGTGCATCGCCGTGAGCCGCTCCGACGTGCGCCACTGACATCGCTTCTTCAACCATGCCTGAGCCTCACTAATCTGATGCTGGTGATCTGGCCACAGCTCTGTTGTTCCCCTTTTGCCAGATTCATTTCTTCGGCGGATGGCGTGGTTCGTGTGTTAATTCCTGGCTTGATATGTACTGTTGATGCTTTCTCTCGTCCAGTCCCATGTTTTTGTTGTTCACTAATCTGATGCAAGCAAGCTTCTTTGCTTGTACATCCAATCGACTCTTCTCGGATGTACGTGTATGTGTATTCATCAATTTGTAAGCTAATCTTTTTTTCTGGTGCATTTTATCTACCAAAAGTTTCTTTTTGGGCATATTTCTTCTTCCTGACTTGTCAAGGTTGTTGTTATTGCGACGTAAACACGGTGATGATGTTTTTTTTTTGTTGTAGCCAAAGAAGATCTTTTTTAGGCAAGAACACTTAGATGATGTTGTTGTGCAGTACAATTTCCAGGTTTTGAAAACAAGCATGTGCAAAAAAAGTTTTGAGATAAACATTCTCAAGTTTCTGTTCTTGATAATGGATTCAGTACATTGGGAAATGGGCGACTCACGGGGCGACACCCCACGGCCCTAACCCTAGGCGCCGCCTCCTCTTCCCTACCCTCACTGTTGTCGCCGGCGGCCGGCGGCTGGTCGGTGACGGCGGCGGGGCCACTCCTGCCCACTCCCATGCATCCTACCTAGTCCTCATGATGCCCCTGCTCCTGTGTGGTGGTTGTCGCGGGCTAGTGGTCGTGACGTAGCTGCAGTGGCAAAGAAACAAATCTGGAGACCTGCGCGTGTGGGGTGTTAGCGTGATCCTTGCATCGGCGTTCCATCTTGCTGCGGTAACCATGGGCTGTAACTGCTTGGTTTGCACGAGGAGGACCGGCGGTGCGTTGTACGGCAGCAGATCATGGCGTCCCTGTTATGGATCTGGACGAGAGAAAGCATCAACAGTATATATCTAGGGTTGACTAGCATGAAGTCCTGGTGGTACCATCCTTGCGGCTGCGGAATCATGCTCTCTCGCGCGTGCTTGCCTCGGCGCTCTGTGGCGGCTCAGGGTTCGGGTGGCGATCCACTTGGTTATGGGCATCCGTGCCATGCGGATTGTCGTGGCCAATTGATGGTCTTCGTGAGTATTTATCTCTTTGGATCTGATGGTTGCTGCTGGTGACTCGAACCGGCGAGCTGGCGGGATATAGCCAAAAGCCCCCTTTATGGGTTCTGGTGGCTCTCGCTTCAACCAGTCTGCCTTCGGCGATGAGATGTAATCTATGGACGGTGACTTGACACAAAGGATATGGTTCTGCAGCAGCAACGCTGGTAGGATTTCAGAGCCCAGCGCATGTAGCTGCTGGGATCGTGGAAAAATGGTGGCGTCAACACATGATTGACTTAGATTTGGTGGTGCTTCTCGAGTATCCCGTCTCGATCTCTTGGGTGAAAACCCTAGGTTTGACCTAAATTGGTTATGCCAGGCAATGGCAACATTTTCTGCATAGTTACCTTGTTGAAGACATTGCTCAGATATGCTCGGACTTGTTCTTCAGGGTGAAAACCTAGATTCTGGCCTCTTGTTGCAAAACGCAGTAATTTCAAAAATTTCCTACGCACACGCAAGATCATGGTGATGCATAACAACGAGAGGGGAGAGTGTCGTCCACGTACCCTCGTAGACCATAAGCGGAAGCGTTACGAGAATGCGGTTGATGTAGTTGTACGTCTTCACGATACGACCGATTTAAGTACCGAACGTACGACACCTCCGAGTTTAGCACACGTTCAGCTCGGTGACGTCCCACGAACTCCGATCCAGCAGAGCTTCGAGGGAGAGTTCCCTCAGCACGACGGCGTGATGACGGTGATGATGATGCTACCGATGCAAGGCTTCGCTTAAGCACCGCTACGATATGACCGAGGTGGATTATGGTGGAGGAGGGCACCGCACATGGCTAAAAAGATCAACTGATCAACTTGTGTGTCCATGGGGTGCCCCCCTCCCCCGTATATAAAGGAGTGGAGGAGGGGAGGGCCGACCCTCTACTATGGCGCGCCCTGGGGAGTCCTACTCCCACCGGGAGTAGGATTTCCTCCCTTCCATGTAGTAGGAGTAGGAGAGAAGGAAAGGAAAAAGAGAAGAGAAGGAAGGAGGGGGCGCCGCCCCTCCCCTAGTCCAATTCGGACTAGGCCTTGGGGGGCGCGCAGCCTCCCCTCTCTCTTTCCCCAAAAGCCCAATAAGGCCCATATACTCCCTGGCGAATTCCCGTAACTCTCTAGTACTCCGATAAATACCCGAACCACTCAGAACCTTTCCGATGTCCGAATATAGCCTTCCAATATATCGATCTTTACGTCTCAAATATTTCCAGACTCCTCGTCATGTCCCTGATCTCATCCGGGGCTCCGAACAACCTTCAGTACATCAAAACACATAAACTCATAATACCGATCGTCATTGAACTTTAAGCGTGCGGACCCTACGGGTTCGAGAACTATGTAGACATGACCGGGACTCATCTCCGGCCAATAACCAATAGCGGAACCTGGATGCTCATATTGGTTCCTACATATTCTACGAAGATCTTTATCGGTCAAACCGCATAACGGTATACTGTGACGCCCTCGATTCAATCGTACACTAATCATACACGCAATTGTGTATGATCAAGATCAAGAACTCACGGGAAGATATCATAACACAATTCTAGACACAAATTAAAATAATACAAGCTTTATATTACAAGCCAGGGGCCTCGAGGGCTCGAATACATAAGCTCGAATACACAAAAGTCAGCGGAAGCATCAATATCTGAGTACAGACATAAGTTAAACAAGTTTACCTTAAGAAGGCTAGCACAAAAACAACAACGATCGAAAAGGCAGGGCCTCCTGCCTGGGAGCCTCCTAACTACTCCTAGTCGTCTGCGGTCTTCACGTAGTAGTAGTCATCCTCCGGGTAGTAGTGGTCATCAGTGGCGTCGTCTGGCTCCTTGGATCCGTCATCTGGTCGCAACAATCGGGTATGGGGGAAAAAGAAGTAGCAAAGCAACCGTGAGTACTGATCCAAAGTACTCGCAATACTTACATTAGATCTAAACTAAGTATGCATCTGTATCAAAGGAATGGGTTGTATCTGTGGACTAAACTGCAGAATGCCAGAAGGGAAGGGGAGAGCCTAGCCTATCGAAGACTAGCATCTTCTGGAAACCACCATCTTGCAACAACAGGAGGGAGTAGAGTAGCATAAAGTAAAGTAGCAGTAGTGTTATCAACATCGGCCAGAGATCCTCTCTTGACTCCCTGCGAGAAAGCAATCCCAGAGCCATACTATACAGTTATCACCACAATCCAATTCTCATCACCATCCAGTTCTCATCACAAGTATCCAGTTCTAGTTGTATCGATCGTGATACAACTCCAAGTGTCCGTTACCGTAGGACAGGCTATCGATAGATGTTTTCTTCCCTGCAGGGGTGCACCAACTTACCCACCACGCTCGATTAACTCCGGCCGGACACACTTTCCTGGGTCATGCCCGGCCTCGACCAAACAATACGCCGCAACCCGACCTAGGATATAGAGGCCAGCACGCCGGTCTAAACCTATGCCCCCAGGGGTCATGGGCCATCTCCCCAGGAACTCCTGCATGTTGCGTACGCGGCCGGTGAGCAGACCTAGCTACCTCCTTCAACAAGGTATGTGCTTACCAGTCCAACCCGGCGCGAGCCGCTCAGTCGCTGACGTCTATTAAGCTTCGGCTGATGTATACGACACAGAACGCCCATACTATGCCCACGTGATGGTTAGTGCTATCAGGCCAGAGGCCCCTCGGATCAAATATCCAAATCGTAGTGGAATAGGAACGCGCGGTAACGAGCAGAGACTCACGATCGATGTGACCCCGTCTCCCCGTCTCGAGTACTTGCGGCAAGGGCTAAGAATGCCCGTCCACGCCTCGTAAGTATCTCGCGGGCACCTTCCAGGTCAACCCGACTCCACATCACTCGCTATTAAGCTCGCGCGGGTACCCCTCAGGGTCGACCCGTCTTTAGTAACATGGTTCAGTGTAAAGTCATAGTAACCGTAGTAACTGTGTGTCTAACACCAAAGGGAAAACCTGAGGAATCACCCCCGGTGAATTCCACTCGATGTTGTCATCAAGGTGAACGTAAGAGGATCCACCCTCGAGGTTCACGTTTGATCGGTTGCACGACAGAGCTGTAACGGAAGTGGTTAAGAAGGAAATCACCCTCGATGACCTCGACCGTATAGCTACACTACGGAGATCTCATCAGGAGTGATGTAAGAGATTCCACCCTCGGCACTCGATGGTAACTCTGCAGAGTCGTACAACTAGGGGGGTGATGTGCGGTGTCGGGGCCTGGACGTCGATCACGTTGATCGAGTCATCGAACATAAAGCAAGGCAACTGGGACAAGGTGGGGTCACTGATGGATCTCGAACCAACCTATACTAAGTAGTTTAGGATAAGTAGGTAAGGTATGAAAGCAGGTAACAACAACAGGCTATGCATCAGAGTAGGATCATGCAGAAAGCAGTAGCAGTTCTAATGCAAGCATGGGAGGGAAAGAAATGGGCGATATCGGAATGCTCAAGGGGGGTTTTCTTGCCTGGAAGCTCTGCTGTAAAGGAAGAAGTGTCGTCAACGTAGCCGATCACAGGGGCGGCATCGGTCTCGGGGTCTACCGGAGAGAAGAGGGGGAAGAAACAGTAAATACAAAGCAAACAAAGGTACCACTAAGCATTACATGACGATAGGCAGAGCTAGGGTTGACCTAACGTAGGGCTACACGATATAGGTGAAGGGGGAATTCAACCGGGAATGTTTTCCCGGTTCCGGACCTGTGTTAGACAAATGACCGGAGGGGGAAAGTTCCATGTTCAGCATGCTAGGGGCATGTGACAGATGAATGGACCGTGTATTCGGGTTCGTCTCGTCATTCTGAGTAACTTTCATGTATAAAACTTTTTTGTCCGAGGTACGTTTTATTTTCTATGATTTTTCAAAGATTAAAACATTTTCTGGATTTATTTATAGTAACAGAAATGGAATATTGCATTAGCATGACATCATAGTGACGTCATCAGTCAATAGCTGCACTAACCAAGTCAAACCTGACCAGTGGGGCCTCCGGGACCCACATGTCAGCCTCTGCGGGTTAACAGTGGATTAATTTGACTAACAGTAGTAGTTAGGGGTGTGGGCCCCATTAGTCAGCGACTAATTAGTGATTAAACTAATTAATAGATTAATTAGCATTTTTTATTTATAAAACCTGTTTAATTAGCACCGGGCCCACATGTCAGTGGCACTAGGGGCGGCCACATCAGCGTTGACCCAAGTCAACAGGTCAAAGGGGGCCCCTGGGCCCACCAGTCAGTGGCCCAGGTGGTGCCATGTGGACGCCACGTCGGAAACCGGCCAGAGACGCGCCGGAGTTGACTCCAGCGAGCCAAACGCGGCGGCGCGGCTCGGGAGGGGCGCGGATTTCGCGCACAGGGGGTCTGCGGGGTTGTGGCTGGGCGCATTCGACGCGGCTCGACGTCACGCATCGAACGGTGGTGGCCAGAGTGGCTGGAACGGACGGGGGCGAGCGATTCGAGCTCGTCGGCGGTGAGGTGCTTCGGGCGAGCAACGACAGCAGTGGTACGACGCGAGTTCGGGTTATCCAGAGAGCGGGGTGAGGCCTACGTGCACGCGCGAGCAAGATGGGCGCGAGCAAAAGACCGAAAGGTCACCGGAATGACGCCGGCAACGAGCTATGCGGAGGCGCATCCGGTCGAAGCACGGGGTCGGCGCTACGGGGCTCGACAAAGCATGAGGGTGGGGTGCAACGGGCCCGCACAGACGTGCCGAGCACGATCCCGAGCTCATCTGAGCTCGACGGGTAGCAACGACACGGCTACAAGCACGCCGGAGGAAGCAGAGGCACGGCAACGGCAGCGAACTAGCTACGGCGAAATGCACGGCGCGAGGAGAGGAAAGGAGGAAGGAAGGAGCTCACCGTGCGGCCAAGAAAGGCCCGTGCAAGCTTAGGAGCAGCTGCATTGGACGGAGATGACGGCGAGCGCCGGCAACCGAGAAGGAGAGGTGAGGTCGATCCCGAGCGTGCGGTCGTTCCCGAGCTCGATGACGAGGTGTAGTCGAGGCAGCCGAGCGAGGCAGAGCGGTAGGGCGCGTCAGCGAGGCGATCGGGAGGCGGTGGCCGCGGGATCGACGGCGGCGCGTCGATGACCGTGCACGGGCGAACGAGACAGAGCAGAAGAGGGGTGAACGAGGGAGAGCGAGGAGGGGGCGAATGGATGAGGAGGCCAGGGGGAGGAGAGGTGGATCTTTATCCACCCGCGGCGCCTGTAGCGGCGAGGTCGGCGAGGTGGGTTCAGCGGCGACGGCGGGCGTGCCTCGGTCGCTTCAACAGAGAACATGGGGGAGGAGGAGGAGGAGGCTGTGGTGGGCTGGGCTCTAGGCACTATGCACTTAGGCCAGTGCATAGTGGCCTTTTTTTATTTTCTTTTTACAGAAAGGGGTTTAGTAATATTTTGAGCTTCCATAAGATTTTGCAAAAATGTGAAACTTGGTCACATAATTACTTTGCAATATCCAGCACTGCCACCAAAAGTTTGGGCATTTTTGGAGTTCATTTGAATTTACACAATAAAGAAAAGGGCATTTTAAAGGCTATTTTTGCTCTGTTAAAATGCATTAGGCCCATTTAGAGTTGATGATGATGTTGTGTTCCTTAACAGTAAATAGTTTTGGATTATTTGCTAAAAGGTGAACATTTTTCCAACAAGTTTTGATCAACTTCATTTTGCATTTTTTTATTTGAATGGAATTCAGAGAAGGAATTTGAAATGAGATATTATCCCAACATGGTTAAGCTTCATAAATCAAGATGACTTGGCACTGATCATAAGGGATTACAGTAGTGTGATGCTGGGGATGTTACATATACATTGTTCCCTTTGTCATCGGTATGTTACTTGCCCGAGATTCGATCATCGGTATCTCAATACCTAGTTCAATCTCGTTCCGGCAAGTCTCTTTACTCGTTCCGTAATGCATCATCCCGCAACTAACTCATTAGTCACACTGCTTGCAAGGCTTATAGTGATGTGCATTACCGAGAGGGCCCAGAGATACCTCTCCGACAATTGGAGTGACAAATCCTAATCTTGATCCATACCAACTCAACAAATACCATCGGAGACACCTGTAGAGCACCTTTATAATCACCCAGATACGTTGTGACGTTTGGTAGCATACAAAGTGTTCCTCCGGTATTCGGGAGTTGCATGATCTCATAGTCATAGGAACATGTATAGTTATGGTGAAAGCAATAGCAACAAACTAAACGATCATCGTGCTAAGCTAACGGATGGGTCAAGTCAATCACATCATTCTCTAATGATGTGATCCCGTTAATCAAATGACAACTCATGTCTATGGTTAGGAAACATAACCATCATTGATTCAACGAGCTAGTCAAGTAGAGGCAAACTAGTGACACTCTGTTTGTCTATGCATTCACACATGTACTAAGTTTCCGGTTAATACAATTCTAGCATGAATAATAAACATTTATCATGATATAAGGAAATAAATAATAACTTTATTATTGCTTTTAGGGCATATTTCCTTCACCTCTCGCGGTTGGATCCGGCGACGATGGCGTTGGTGCGTCAGTCCCTTCCTGAAGGCGTTGTTGTTGAAGAACATTTTTTTCCTTGTGGTGTCAAAAGATGGATGGTGCGGATATGGTCATTGTTGTAGTTTGTTGATCGTTGTTATGATCGCTTTGGCTTTTTTCTCTTAGGCATAGATTTGGTCTTGTATGACTTTGCTATTTCCCAGCGTGTGTTTTTTGTGTGCGTGTGTTGATGTTGCCTGTGTGCATCCTAGCTATGTGCTACCTCTTGAGCACTGCGTTGGTTTTCCCCGAAGAGGAAGGGATGATGCAGCAAAGTAGTGTAAGTATTTCCCTCAGTTTTTGAGAACCAAGGTATCAATCCAGTAGGAGGCTACGCGCGAGTCCCTCACACCTGCACAAAACAAATAAATCCTCGCAACCAACACAAATAGGGGTTGTCAATCCCTATAGGGCCACTTACGAGAGTGAGATCTAATAGATATGATAAGGTAATATTTTTGGTATTTTTATGATAAAGATGCAAAGTAAAATAAAGGCAAAGGAAATAGCAAAGGAAATAACTAAGTAGTAGGAGATCAATATGGTAAAGATAGACCCGGGGGGCCATAGGTTTCACTAGTGGCTTCTCTCGAGAGCATAAGTATTCTACGATGGGTGAACAAATTACTGTTGAGCAATTGACAGAATTGAGCATAGTTATGAGAATATCTAGGTATGACCATGTATATAGGCATCACGTCCGAGACAAGTAGACCGACTCCTGCCTGCTTCTACTACTATTACTCCACTCATCAACCGCTATCCAGCATGCATCTAGAGTATTAAGTTAAAAACAGAGTAACGCCTTAAGCAAGATGACATGATGTAGAGGGATAGACTCATGCAATATGAAGAAAACCCCATCTTGTTATCCTTGATGGCAACAATACCATACGTGCCCTGTTGCCCTTACTGTCACCGGGAAAGGACACCGCAAGATTGAACCCAAAGCTAAGCACTTCTCCCATTGCAAGAAAGATCAATCTAGTAGGCCAAACCAAACTGATAATTCGAAGAGATTTGCAAAGATAACCAATCATACATAAAAGAATTCAGAGAAGATTCAAATATTATTCATAGATGGACTTGATCATAAACCCACAATTCATCGGTCTCAACAAACACACCGCAAAAAGAAGATTACATCGAATAGATCTCCACAAGAGAGGGGGAGAACATTGTATTGAGATCCAAAAAGAGAGAAGAAGCCAACTAGCTACTAGCTATGGACCGGTAGGTCTGAGGTGAACTACTCACACTTCATCGGAGAGGCTATGGTGTTGATGTAGAAGCCCTCTGTGATCGATGCCCCCTCCAGCGGAGCTCTGGAACAGGCCCCAAGATGGGATCTCGTGGATACAGAAAGTTATGGCGGTGGAATTAGGGTTTTGGCTCCTGTTCTGATCGTTTGGGGGTACGTGGATATATATAGGAGGAAGGAGTACGTCGGTGGAGCAACAGGGGGCCCACGAGGGTGGAGGGGGCGCCTAGTGGGGGTGGGCGCGCCCCCTACCTCGTGCCCTCCTGTTACGTGTCTTGACGTAGGGTCCAAGTCTCCCGGGTCTTATCTGTTGAGAAAATCACGTTCCCGAAGATTTCATTCCGTTTGGAGTCCGTTTGATATTCCTTTTCTTCGAAACCCTAAAACAGGCAAAAAGCAGCAATTCCGGGCTGGGCCTCCGGTTAATAGGTTAGTCCCAAAAATAATATAAAAGTGGATAATAAAGCCTAATCATGTCCAAAACAGTAGATAATATAGCATGGAGCAACCAAAAATTATAGATACGTTGGAGACGTATCAAGCATCCCCAAGCTTAATTCCTTCTCGTCCTCGAGTAGGTAAATGATAAAAACAGAATTTTAGATGCGGAGTGCTACTTGGCATAATTTTAATGTAATTCTTCTTAATTGTGGTATAAATATTCAGATTCAAAAGATTCAAGACAAAAGTTGATATTGACATAAAAAAAATAATACTTCAAGCATACTAACAAAGCAATTATGTCTTCTCAAAATAACATGGCTAAAGAAAGTTATCCCTACAAAATCATATAGTCTGGCTATGCTCCATCTTCACCACACAAAATATTTAAATCATGCACAACCCCAATGACAAGCCAAGCAATTGTTTCATACTTTTGACATTCTCAAAACTTTTTCAATCTTCACGCAATACATGAGCGTGAGCCATGGATATAGCACTATAGGTGGAATAGAACAGTGGTTGTGGAGACGACAAAAAGGGAGAAGATAGTCTCACATCAACTAGGCGTATCAATGGGCTATGGAGATGCCCATCAATAGATATCAATGTGAGTGAGTAGGGATTGCCATGCAACGGATGCACTAGAGCTATAAGTATATGAAAGCTCAAAAAGAAACTAAGTGGGTGTGCATCCAACTTTCTTGCTCATGAAGACCTAGGGCATTTTGAGGAAGCCCATCATTGGAATATACAAGCCAAGTTCTATAATGAAAGATTCCCACTAGTATATGAAAGTGATAACATGAGAGACTCTCTACTATGAAGATCATGGTGCTACTTTGAAGCACAAGTGTGGTAAAAGGATAGTAACATTGTCCCTTCTCTCTTTTTCTCTCATTTTTTTATTTGGGCCTTTTCTCTCTTTTTTTGTGGCCTCTTTTCTTTTTTTCGTCCGGAGTCTCATCCCGACTTGTGGGGGAATCATAGTCTCCATCATACTTTCCTCACTGGGACAATGCTCTAATGATGATGATCATCACACTTTTATTTTTCTTACAACTCAAGAATTACAACTCGATACTTAGAACAAAATATGACTCTATATGAATGCCTCCGACGGTGTACCAGGATATGCAATGATACATGAGTGACATGTATGAAAGAATTATGAATGGTGGCTTTGCCACAAATACGATGTCAACTACATGATCATGCTAAGCAATATGGCAATGATGGGGGGTGTCATAATAAACGGAACGGTGGAAAGTTGCATGGCAATATATCTCGGAATGGCTATGGAAATGCCATAATAGGTAGGTATGGTGGCTGTTTTGAGGAAGGTATATGGTGGGTGTATGATACCGCCGAAAGGTGTGCGGTATTAGAGAGGCTAGCAAAGGTGGAAGGGTGAGAGTGCGTATAATCCATGGACTCAACATTAGTCATAAAGAACTCACATACTTATTGCAAAAATCTACAAGTTATCAAAGCAAAGTATTACGCGCATGCTCCTAGGGGCATAGATTGGTAGGAAAAGACCATCGCTCGTCCCCGACCGCCACTCATAAGGAAGGCAATAAAAAAATAAATCATGCTCCGACTTCATCACATAACGGTTCACCATACGTGCATGCTACGGGAATCACAAGCATCAACACAAGTATTTCTCAAATTCACAACTACTCAACTAGCATGACTTTAATATCACCATCTTCATATCTCAAAATAATTATCAAGTATCAAACTTATCATAGTATTCAACACACTCATAAGAGAATTTCTTTATTCTTGAATACCTAGCATATTAGGATTTAAAGCAAATTACCATGCTATTAAGGCTCTCAAAATAATCTAAGTGAAGCATGAGAGATCAATAGTTTCTGTAAAACAAATCCACCACCGTGCTCTGAAAGATATAAGTGAAGTACTAGAGCAAAATTATATAACTCAAGAGATATAAGCGAAGCACATAGAGTATTCTAACAAATTCGAAATCATGTATGGCTCTCTCAAAAGGTGTGTACATCAAGGATTATTGTGGTAAACTAAAAAGCAAAGACCCAAATCATACAAGACGCTTCAAGCAATACACATATCATGTGGTAAATAAAAATATAGCTCCAAGTAAAGTTACCGATAGAAGTAGACGAAAGAGGGGATACCTTCCGGGGCATCCCCAAGATTTGGCTTTTAGGTGTCCTTAGATTATCTTGAGGGCGCCATGGGAACCCCCAAGCTTAGGCTCTTGCCACTCCTTGTTCCATAATCCATCAAATCTTTACCCAAATCTTGAAAACTTCACAACACAAAACTTAAAGTAGAAAACCTCGTGAGCTCCGTTAGCGAAAGAAAATAAAAGATCACTTCAAGGTACTGTAATGAACTCATTATTTATTTATATTGGTGTTATACCTACTGTATTCCAACTTCTCTATGGTTTATAAACTATTTTACTAGCCATAGATTCATCAAAATAAGCAAACAACACACGAAAAACAGAATCTGTCAAAAACAGAACAGTCTGTAGTAATCTGTAGCTAGCGCAAGATCTGGAACCCCAAAAATTCGAAAATAAATTGCTGGACGTGAGGAATTTATCTATTAATCATCTGCAAAAATAATTAACTAAATAGCACTTCCCAAAAATTCGAAAATAAATTGCTGGACGTGAGGAATTTTGAACAGGACTTTCCCCAAGTCTTCCCAACGGTTCTACTTGGGATAAACACTAATTAAACAAAAAAACACAACCAAAACAGAGGCTAAATAAATTGTTTATTACTAAACAGGAGCAAAAAGCAAGAAATAAAAATAAAATTGGGTTGCCTCCCAACAGGCGCTATCGTTTTAACGCCCCTAGCTAGGCATAACAAGCTAGAATAGATCTAGGTATTGCCATCTTTGGTAGGCAATCCATAAGTGGATATCATAATAGATTCATAAGGTAATTTAATTTTATTTCTAGGAAAGTGTTCCATGCCTTTCCTTAATGGAAATTGGAATCTAATATTTCCTTCCTTCATATCAATAATTACACCAATCGTTCTAAGGAAAGGTCTACCAAGAATAATAGGACATGAAGGATTGCAATCTATGTCAAGAACAATAAAATCTACGGGCACATAATTCATATTTGCAACAATAAGAACATCATTAATTCTTCCCATAGGTTTCTTAATAGTGGAATTTGCAAGGTGCAAGTTTAGAGAGCAATCATCAAAATCACGGAAACCTAACAAATCACGCAAAGTCTTTGGAATCGTGGAAACACTAGCACCCAAATCACATAAAGCATAGCATTCATGATCTTTAATTTTAATTCTAATAGTTGGTTCCCACTCATCATAAAGTTTTCTAGGGATAGAAACTTCCAATTCAAGTTTTTCTTCATAAGATTGCATCAAGGCATCAACGATATGTTTAGTAAATGCTTTATTTTGACTATAAGCATGAGGAGAATTTAGCACGGATTGCAACAAGGAAATACAATCAATCAAAGAGCAATTTTCATAGTTAAATTCCTTGAAATCCATAATAGTGGGTTTAGCAACATCTAGGGTTTTAATTTCTCCAATCCCACTTTTATCAAATTTAGCATCAAGATCAACAAATTCCGAATTCTTGGAACGCCTTCTAGGTAAAGGTGGATCATATTCAGTCCCAACATTATCAAGATTCATATTTCAAAACAAAGATTTAATAGGGTACACATCAAAAACTTTTAGATCTTCATCTTTATTTTCATAGGAACTAGAAGAACACGCGCTTATAAAGGCATCTTTCTTAGCACGCATCCTAGCAGTTCTTTCTTTGCACTCATCAATGGAAATTCTCATGGCTTTGAGAGACTCATTGATATCATGCTTAGGTGGAATAGATCTAAGTTTCAAAGAATCAACATCAAGAGCAATTCTATCAACGTTCCTAGCCAAATCATCAATCTTAAGCAATTTTTCTTCAATCATAGCATTAAAATTCTTTTGCGAAGTAATAAATTCTTTAATATTAGATTCAAAATCAGAGGGCATCTTATTATAATTTCCATAAGAATTGTTGTAGGAATTACCATAATTATTAGAGGGATTACTAGGGTAAGGCCTGGGATTGAAATTTCCTCTATACGCGTTGTTACCAAAATTGTTCCTACCAACAAAATTCACATCCATAGATTCATTATTATTCTCAATCAAAGTAGACAAGGGCATATCATTAGGATCATAAGAAACACTCTTATTAGCAAATAATTTTATAAGTTCATCCATCTTTCCACTCAAAACATTAATTTCTTCTATCGCATGCACCTTTTTATTAGTAGATCTTTCAGTATGCCATTGAGAATAATTAATCATAATATTATCTAGGAGTTTAGTAGCTTCTCCTAAAGTGATTTCCATAAAAGCGCCTCCCGCGGCTGAATCTAAAAGATTTCTAGAAGCAAAATTCAATCCGGCATAAAAATTTTGTATAATCATCCACAAATTTAAACCATGAGTAGGGCAATTACGTATCATTAATTTCATTCTCTCCCAAGATTGTGCAACATGTTCATGATCAAGTTGCTTAAAATTCATAATATCATTTCTAAGAGAGATGATCTTAGCGGGAGGAAAATACTTAGAGATAAAAGCATCTTTGCACTTGTTCCATGAATCAATACTATTTTTAGGCAAAGACGAAAACCAAGCTTTAGCATGATCTCTAAGCGAAAAAGGAAATAGCTTCAATTTAACAATATCATTATCCACATCTTTCTTCTTTTGCATGTCACACAAATCAACGAAGCTACTTAGATGGGTAGCGGCATCTTCACTAGGAAGGCCGGAGAACGGATCTTTCATGACAAGATTCAGCAAAGCAGCATTAATTTCACAAGATTCAGCATCGGTAAGAGGAGCAATCGGAGTGCTAATAAAATCACTGTTGTTGGTATTGGTGAAGTCACACAATTTAGTATTATCTTGAGCCATCGTGACAAGCAAGCAAACTAACACACAAACAAACAAAAAGCAAGCTGGCAAAAAGAGGCAAATAGAGAAAGAGAGGGAGGATAGAGAGAAAGAGAGGGCGAATAAAATGGCATGGGTGAAGTGGGGGAGAGGAAAACGAGAGGCAAATGGCAAATAATGTAATGCGGGAGATAAGGGTATGTGATGGGTACTTGGTATGTTGACTTTTGCGTAGACCTCCCCGGCAACGGCGCCAGAAATCCTTCTAGCTACCTCTTGAGCACTGTGTTGGTTTTCCCTGAAGAGGAAGGGATGATGCAGCAAAGTAGCGTAAGTATTTCCCTTAGTTTTTGAGAACCAAGGTATCAATCCAGTAGGAGGCTACGCGCGAGTCCCTCGCACCTGCACAAAACAAATAAATCCTCGCAGCCAACGCAAATAGGGGTTGTCAATCCCTATAGGGCCACTTACGAGAGTGAGATCTGCTAGATATGATAAGATAATATTTTTGGTATTTTTATGATAAAGATGCAAAGTAAAATAAAGGCAAAGGAAATAGCAAAGGAAATAACTAAGTAGTAGGAGATCAATATGATAAAGATAGACCCGGGGGCCATAGGTTTCACTAGTGGCTTCTCTCGAGAGCATAAGTATTCTACGGTGGGTGAACAAATTACTGTTGAGCAATTGACAGAATTGAGCATAGTTATGAGAATATCTAGGTATGATCATGTATATAGGCATCACGTCCGAGACAAGTAGACCGACTCCTGCCTGCATCTACTACTATTACCCCACTCATCGACCGCTATCCAGCATGCATCTAGAGTATTAAGTTAAAAACAGAGTAACGCATTAAGCAAGATGACATGATGTAGAGGGATAGACTCATGCAATATGAAGAAAACCCCATCTTGTTATCCTCGATGGCAACAATACAATACGTGCCTTGCTGCCCTTACTATCACCGGGAAAGGACACCGCAAGATTGAACCCAAAGCTAAGCACTTCTCCCATTGCAAGAAAGATCAATCTAGTAGGTCAAACCAAACTGATAATTCGAAGAGACTTGCAAAGATAACCAATCATACATAAAAGAATTCAGAGAAGATTCAAATATTATTCATAGATAGACTTGATCATAAACCCACAATTCATCGGTCTCAACAAACACACCGCAAAAAGAAGATTACATCGAATAGATCTCCACAAGAGAGGGGGAGAACATTGTATTGAGATCCAAAAAGAGAGAAGAAGCCAACTAGCTACTAGCTATGGACCCGTAGGTCTAAGGTGAACTACTCACACTTCATCGGAGAGGCTATGGTGTTGATGCAGAAGCCCTCCATGATCGATGCCCCCTCCGGTGGAGCTCTGGAACAGGCCCCAAGATGGGATCTCATGGATACAGAAAGTTACGGCGATGGAATTAGGGTTTTGGCTCCTGTTCCGATCGTTTGGGGGTACATGGATATATATAGGAGGAAGGAGTACGTTGGTGGAGCAACAGGGGGCACGAGGGTGGAGGGCGCGCCTGGTGGGGGCGGGCGCGCCCCCCTACCTCGTGCCCTCCTGTTACGTGTCTTGGCGTACGGTCCAAGTCTCCCGAGTCTTATCTGTTGAGAAAATCACGTTCCCGAAGGTTTCATTCCGTTTGGAGTTCGTTTGATATTCCTTTTCTTCGAAACCCTAAAACAGGCAAAAAAACAACAATTCTGGGATGGGCCGCCGGTTAATAGATTAGTCCCAAAAATAATATAAAAGTGGATAATAAAGCCCAGTAATGTCTAAAACAGTAGATAATATAGCATGGAGCAACCAAAAATTATACATACGTTGGAGACGTATCACTATGCAGAGGCCACGTGTGTGTTCATCATGCTTTGTATCTACTGGATGCTTCAGTTTGAGTTTATAAAATCCATCCTTTATCGAAAAGTGCATTGGGAAATATGGCACACCTGGAGATATTCCTCTCTATAGCGAGAGAGAGTTTCTTATTTGTATTTTATATATTTTTCTACATTCCATGAGCTACAAAATCAAGTGAGAGAGCTGCTAAATGCAATATTACGAGAGCCTTACGAGAGCCCAGGGGACTGAATGTATAACTTGTCATCCAAGCCCACCACATCATCTGTACAGTACGAGAACCATCTGATGGCCCAAGTGCTAGATCGCATGATCGCATATGAAGCCCTGATCTCATTCTAGTCTTCATCTAGTTTAGAGAGTGTCTAATAACACTTCATAGCTGCTACTAAAAGGGCCCGTGCGTTGCCACGGGAGAAAAGAATACCACATGCTCTTAATTTACAAAAAATGGTCTATCATCTGAGTATTGGTAGCTACGGTCCAAACAAAGATGGTTTTTACCTACAAAAGCACAAGTTCAAGATTTCACATGTCTTCTATTTCAACACGACATGTATGTAGATTTAATACGTACAAAGAAACGGGCAAGTGATCTTCAATTTCGTCTTCAATCCTGATTTTGCTAAGATGTTCATCCATAGTCCGAATCAGTACCAATATGAAAGAAAGACGGATAATGCACTATTGATTAAGATTGCACCCCAGATAGTAATTTCTTTAAATGGTTAACAAGTAAAATAACATCATATTCAGATTCTATATATTTTCCTAATCAAATTTCATATATAACATAATAAATTTGGAGTTGCGGTTTAGAAGATATGAGTATTTTAAAAAAACATTTAATATGTATTGCGGGTTTAATGTCAGAAACATCAGGGGTTTTTTTATATAATAGCATAACGAACTAAGAATGCATAAATCCTGATTTTGCTAAGATGTTCATCCACAATCCGAATCAATACCGATATGAAAGAAAGACGGATAATGCACTATTGATTAAGATTGCACCCTAGATAGTATTTTTTTAATGGTTAACAGGTAGAATAACATCATATTCAGATTATATATATTCTATTAATCAAATTCCATATATAACATAATAAATTTGGAGTTGCGGTTTATAAGATATGAGTATTTTAAAAAACATTTGATATGCATTTAGATGTGTGTTGTTGTGATGACTGATTTGGAAATAGTGATGTTTTCCCATCAGGAGTTGGAACTAGTGTCACTGATGCTTTCAGTGCGCCGATGCTTTCGGTGCCGGAGTTGGAACAAGTGCCGGTGATAGACTCGGAGGCGGCAATGACATCGATGGCGGTGGTGGGAAGTGAAGATCATGACGATGGGTAAAAAGCGACCAAGATGATGATGGACGTGGTCGTTGCTTTTGCATGAAGTCCTTTTACGTTTGTCGTAAAAAACTATGCTTTTATTTGCGCACGAACTATGTTTTATTCTTCGAATTTGGACTCAATCATCGAATTCGCTATCAAATTGGCTAATCTGGGGGTTTCGGTTTGCGGGCCAACACGGGCTGCGACTGAGCAGACCCCGCGTAGCCGACTCGTAAAACAACATATTGACCCCGGGTAGTCGACCCGTAAAATATGTTGTTTTACGGGTCGGGTACACAGGGTCTGTTCGACCGCAGCCCGCGACGGCCCGCAAAACTGTTTTTTCGCTAACTATAAACGAGTTTTGCGGGTCATTGTTTTACGAGGACTGCTAGAGATGCTCTTAAAATGTAAATAAAAATGTTGACCATGTATGAAAAAATTAAATTTGTCTTGCAAAAATGTTAAACATGAATTAGGAAAATGTTGTTGACATATACAAAAGATATAGAATGAAAACCAAAAGAAACAAAGAAAACTAAAAAGGAAATAAAATAAACCAAAGAAACAATGAAACTAGAATAAAGAAAACGAAAACCTTGGATAGAAAGAAAACAAAAAGATACAAAGATAAAATAATAATAAAATAGGCTCGACTCACTTCAAGTAGGCCGCGCCCCGTTACTTAACACGGACAGTAGGTGGGCGCGGTGGCTAGCAGCGCTCACTATCTTCCTGGAGCTCCAGGGATTGATCCCTCGTGCTCTCCTTTCCCTGGGAACTCCTATGTGACGCATTCTGCGTCAACTAGTTGCGGCTTCGCACAGGGGCAGCTGACTGGCGGGCTTTGTGGGCCGCTTGCGCGCGTGAACTGTTTTTGAACTGTTTCAAGTGTTTCGTTGTTTCTGCTTCGCGAAGCTGTTCCACTGGTTGTTGTCCCTGCTGTTTTACATTGTTTCTACTGTTATAAAGTAAAGAATGGTTCCATTGTTTCTTATGTTTCTTCTCTTTCTGCTGTTTCAACAATGGTAGTAAATTAAAGAATGGTATAGTTTCTACTGTTCCACTGTTTCAACTGTCTCCCAAAGAAACATGAAACAGAAAAACCTTGAATTTACTAAACAATGGTTGCTGGTTCCATTTATTCTCAACTGGTACTTCTAAAACTATCATAAAAAGTGGTGAGCTTACATTATTAGGCGAACAATCAATATTCTATAAAAAAATGATAACCGAATAATGTTCCTTCTAACAAAAGGGTGAACAAAATTTGCTTGGAGGAAATTTTTTACTACATTTATTTTGTTCGTTCGTTCCTAGGAATATTATTGTTTGATGTGGAATTTTTTGTTCACCCTTTTTTAGGAATTTTTTACTACATTTATTGTTTAATGCGGAGGAATGTTGCCTAAATAAATTTTCTTTAATAATTGAATAATGTTTGTTGAATACTGTTCATTCGTTGAATAATGTTTGTTGAATAATGAATAATGTTTGTTGAATACTGTTCGTTCGTTGACCAATTTAATTTTGCAGAAGTGTTCACTACAATTTTAATAAAAAAATGTTCACTGAATATTGTTCCCTAAAATAATGTTCTTAGTAAAAAAATTAAAAAAGTTCTCCAACATTACTTAATGTTCTCTGAAGTAAAAAAATGTTCTTCAAGCCAAAAAAGATTTCTAGGAACAAAATGATAATTGAATAATGTTCCTTGGAACAAAATTTCCTAGGAACGAGATCGAGAAGCGGACCAAATTTTGTGAATCTTTGTTAACATTATTAAAACAGGAAAAAGAACATTATTCAAATTGTAGTAAACACTTCTTCAGTGTTCTTTGGGAACACTGAATTTATTGTTCGGGTCAACAAAATTTCCTTGGAGGGATGTTTCTACTATAATGATAATCAGGTCAACAATGTTCAAACTCTTCAATATAAAAATGTTCTTTGTATAATATTTCCTGAATAATGTTCCAAGAAAATCAGTAATTTGTTCCTTATAAATTCTTTGAAGTTTAAAAATGTTCTTCAAGTAAAAAAAAATTGTTAGAATTAATAATTATTTGAGGAACATTAAAAGACAAACATTAATTTGGGAATATTATTGGGGGAACAAAAAAGTTTGAACATTATTAGAGAACAAGAGGACATTATTTGAAAAAAATAGAACATTATTTGGGGAACATTATTTGTGGAACAATATTAAAAGAACAATTTTTTAACATAATTATTAAAGACAAATTTATTTGTCGTGGGAACATTATTAGAGAACATTGTTCAGAGAACATTATTGGAGGAACAAAAAAATTTGAACATTAGTATAGAACAACATTGGGAAAAAAATTGAACATTATTTGTGGAACAGTATTAAAAGAACAATTATTGAACACAATTATTAAAGACAAAATTATTTAGGGACTTCACATAACATTATTTGGTCAACTTTATCTTGGGAACATTATTAGAGAACATTGTTAGGAGAACATTATTGGAGGAACAAAAAAGTTTGAACATTACTTGCCGAACATAACAATAATCAGGGAACATTTTAGGGGGACAAAAAGTTTGAACATTATCTTGGGAACATTATTAGAGGACATTAAGAGAACATTATTGTGAAAAAAAAAACTTTCAACATTGTTTGGGGAAAATTATTTGTGGAACATTCTTAAAAGAACAATTATTGAACACAATTGAGCACCATTATTAAAAGATAAAATTATTTAGAGAACATTATTGGGGGAACAAAAAAGTTTGTACATTATTTGAGAAACATTATTGAAGGAATAAAATTGTTTAGAGAACATTATTGGGGGAACCAAAAAGTTTGAACATTATTTGAGGAACATTATTGAAGGAACATTAATCAGGGAAAATAGGGTAACAAAAAGAAAATTCAACATTTATTTGGGGGAGATTATTGAAGGAACATTATTAGGCGAACAATCAATATTCTATAAAAAAATGATAACCGAATAATGTTCCTTCTAACAAAAGGGTGAACAAAATTTGCTTGGAGGAAATTTTTTACTACATTTATTTCGTTCGTTCGTTCCTAGGAATATTATTGTTTGATGCGGAATTTTTTGTTCACCCTTTTTTAGGAATTTTTTACTACATTTATTGTTTGATGCGGAGGAATGTTGCCTAAATAAATTTTCTTTAATAATTGAATAACGTTTGTTGAATACTGTTCGTTCATTGAATAATGTTTGTTGAATAATGAATAATGTTTGTTGAATACTGTTCGTTCGTTGACCAATTTAATTTTGGAGAAGTGTTCACTACAATTTGAATAAAAAATGTTCACTGAATATTGTTCCCTAAAATAATGTTCTTAGTAAAAAAGTTTAAAAAAGTTCTCCAACATTACTTAATGTTCTCTGAAGTAAAAAAATGTTCTTCAAGCCAAAAAAGATTTCTAGGAACAAAATGATAATTGAATAATGTTCCTTGGAACAAAATTTCCTAGGAACGAGGTCGAGAAGCGGACCAAATTTTGTGAATCTTTGTTAACATTATTAAAACAGGAAAAAGAACATTATTCAAATTGTAGTGAACACTTCTTCAGTGTTCTTTGGGAAGTCTGTCCTAAGGAAGACCAAAAATTGTATCAGCATTGTTTTGTTCATCACATTGTGTTTCCTTCTATAAACTTATGTTTGATCCAGATATCAAAAAACTTGAAAACAACTATGAGCACCAAACACATATATGAAAGAAGAGATGCTGGTGACACGATTCCGATAAATGTATTAAACTATTGGGAAAATCATTTAGTCGAAACCCAGAGGAAAAATTTAAATTGTTGGGAATATTCTCCTCATAATAATTGTAGTTTTCTGGTCATACTGGGGAAGACTTATTTCCACAACAAGAGAAAAGAGCGGTACTTAAAAAGTTTTTCAAATAAGAGACAGCTGACTTTACAACTACTTCTGTTTCATTCATGGCGCAATTGGACAGAGATCAATTTTAGAAGCTGGAAGTGTTTTCTTTCTGCACGGAACTAACGGCGCTTTTTCCTCTTCTTGCTTGAAACATCTTCTTGAAGTCGCTCGAAGTCTTCTTCATTGATGTCAGACTTTGCCAATTTGTAAGCAACGAGCTGCCGAAATTGAGGAATAATTTCCTGATACAAATGAAAAGGTGAACAACACATTAGGCATGACAAAAGAGAAGTGCTGGAAACTAAACATAGAGCAAGTATGGAGGAAGAACAATTTCATGGCAACATACATCATCAAATTCCTTCATGTTCTTCCCATCCCAGATATCCATGTACATGATAGCATACAGAGCACAATTGTGGCTGCACAAGAATTTTAAAATTCAGTAAAAGAAACTTGTTTTAAAAAATTCAAGTGAATAAAAGAGTTTAACAGAAAAGAGTGGATTCTCTATAATGATGCTTTTGTTTTACTCACAGGTTGTTTTGCTGGGGGTAGTCCTCAGGAGAAATGCACTCAAAATTTTCGATGTTTTTGTATGTGTACCCAGAAGATTTGAAGAGGGTAGCCATGTTGATGATCTATATTGAAAAGTAGTAGAGTTCAACAACCACAGAACTTCAATAAGAAAAGGGTACTTAATTTTTGTTGAATGCCTAAACATACAGAATCTTACAGGGCAGTTAGCAGTAAAAACAGATTATGTTACAAAGCGAAAGAAGTTAAAAGTAAAGGAAGAAAACAAACCAGGTTTGACGTTAACTTGTTGACAAGATTTTGAGGAACAGAAGATCTTGAATCAAAGAAATTGATAGTTTCAAACAAATTGTTGATGCAGAACAAAGACCAGTGGAATGAGTCAACTCTGGGGAAGTATAGCTGGATGGCAAAAAAAAGTAGAAAAAACAGATAAGATGAGATAGAATGCAAAAAAAGAGAAATACTTGTGATGATAAAAGTTGTTTACCAGATCACGCTTATGCAAGTTCTTTCCAGAGGTAATTTTCTTGAATTCTCTTAGGCAAGACCGAGAATTGAAGATTTTGGGGTCTACAAGCACCTTTTGCTGCAAAGTTAAATTAAAAAACAGATCATAACACCAAGAAACATAACTTCCATGAGTGTATCGTGAACAAAAAGAAACATAGATGAGGAATAGAGAATTACCGTGAAATAGCTATTAAAGCAATATTTTGAAGGGTCCTTGCTGTTTGGGTCTGGATTTTCATTCTCATAATTGAAAACTTGGACATAGGCATTGAATACTTCATTATCAACATTTCCTATTGCCTTTAATGAATTATAGAAATTATCATACTCCACAGGAAAGCCATTGATATCAATAACAGTTGGACTGCACGATAAAAAAGAATAGAAACGCTTATTGAACAAATTGTACAAAAAAGAAGAATGCATGATATTGAAAAAATTAGTTTGCACATTGAAATGACTTACTTATTGCCATTCTTGAAGAATTTGTTTGCAAGGTATTTCTTATAAAACTCCTGAACATGAGGTTCAACAATCATCTTTGAAATCTTTTCCTGAGGAGATATTACTTTTTGCTTTCCTTTTCTTTCTATTTCTCTTCTCTATTGTGCTTGGACCAGACATGTTTAGTGTAACATCAGATGACTGCTTCTCAGGTACTAGAGGATCTGTCCAATTAAGCAGTTGCATATAATAAGTATTGTGCTGACAACACAATGAAACATATAAAAAAAGACAGGGCATTGCAAGAACAAAATCAGTGAAGCAAAAAGCAAAACAATGGAACAGCAGGATGGGGAGATGATAAAAAAATGTTTTGAGTTACCTTTGGGAACAGACTTGACAACTTCTTCGACTAATAAATCATCTCCATACTTCATGGCAATTTCAATGCCAGTTGCAACATTGTCAATTGATTGTGAATTCAGATTTGTTGGCGTGGAGGCATCTTCAATTATAATGTTGCTCGAAGGAGACAATATGATCTCGAGACTAGGATTGTTCTGAACTAGAAAAGGAGAGATGGGACAGGAAGATGATTCATTGTTTGGTGTCTGACTGGCAGGTCTAACATCACCTGGCTTTTGCTCATTCAGTAACTGAACATTTTCTCTCACAGAAAATGAGTTTCCAGTAAGAGGAGTTTCCTGCAGATTTACTGTCACAGAGTTGACATTTTGAGAATCTATCTGATTTGCTTCAGTAACACTTGTAGGATGAACAGAATCCAGTGGTTCCAGGAATCCAGTTGATTTAGTATGAACTGCCTCAGAAACGGTACCTGAAAATGGCAAAAAATAGTGATGTCAGAATGTGTTTACAGAATGAATGTATTTACCATAATAGTGATGTCAGGAACAGGAAACTGAGTACTAATAAAACTGCCTCATGAACAACAAATTGAGTGCTATGACTAGTTTGAGTAAAAGAAAAAATGTTGACCAAATGTGTTATCAGAATGAATATCATTGTCCACACCTGTTTGTGCTTGCTCATTTTCCTGGAATTGCTGAGGTAATGACACTTGCTTTTGAACTTCATCGGAAATTTGAACTTGGTTATCCTTGGTAACAACTGGAGTAGGAATGACTCTGATATGGTCGTCAAATAAAGAACCTGTAATTGCCTCACTGTTAACTTGGAGTGTGCGATTGCCAGGATTTAATGGTTCTCTGAGAACATTTCTGTTGCTGGCTCCAGACAGAAGAACAATTGGATTCGTGGTTGAAGTGCCAGCATCATTGACTTGGCTGCTAGAATTTTGCTGTAAAGACAGGACAGTTGCTTTGAGTTCTGCTAGCATACTCTGTACATGCTCTTCATGGAACTTCTTCCAAATGACATCATGTTTTGCAACTATTTCAGAGACTATCTTCATAACCTATTAGTTTGAGCAAACAGAACAGATATATGTGTATTAGTTTCTGGTATGAAAGTAAAGTGACAACACTAATATCTATTAAGAAAAGAAAAAAAGCAGGCCAACATACTTCTGGATTGTTGTTCGAAGTAGATGCAACATTTTCTCTGTCATTTTGGTTTGGAATGTCATTTTCATCATTATGAAAAGACTCTGGCGCTTTGGACCACTTCTCCTCAGCCAATACAATTGCACGAGCACTGTAAGGTGTCCTAGAGATGTCTTTCAACTGCACAAAAAATTGCAATTGAAAAGGATTATAAATGACAAGATTTGCTCCTTCTAGATTGCTTGTAGAAGAAAAAACTTTTTGCTAACTTGAAAAATGAACAACAACAAATTTATACAAGAAGCTTACTGGTAAGAAACCCAATGCAAAACTCTTCTTGGAAGCTCTGTTCAGATTCACTGTAGCTAGATAGTCAAAGTCTTCATTCTGAACATGTGCAATTCTAGGGACTCCATAATTGATGTTTCGTTGTTTAGAAGCTTTTGTGAAGTCTACAAAGTCCAGATACACAATCTAGGAAGGTTGTGAATCATAAGAGAAGATATAAGAGGTAATCAGTGACTATAAAAAAAGATTGCAGAACTAAAGTCTATGTAAAAAATTGAAAATGACAGAGGAAAGAAAACTTACAGCAGCCAACGGTAAACATCCACCAACATAGATTGAATCATTCAATGGAACTTCAGCTCTATTGAAGAGTTTAGTGCTGAAGTTATCAATTTCATTGTTCAGGTGATCAATGCACAACTGAGCCAAATCAAAGGTCTTCAGCTTGGTAATGTCATCCAGCCCATAAAGAAGTTTCCAGTTTGCATAGTTCCGAGTGGTTGGACATAAAACAGATGTTATGAACAGAAACATGAAGCTCCGTATGAAGCCTTCCTCAGTCTCATCATTTTTCATCTTGGTGATTATGTTATCAAATGAAATGTTCTTCTCCCCAGCACCAAGATACTCAGACCTAAGTTCCAATACTCTAGCCACGATAACTTGATCTGTGCTGTCCATAGGAAAAGGCACGGAACTAGAACGAATACCAAAAACTTGAATTACCATTTCCCTTCTCAGATGAATTATCTTTTGACCCTTCCTGAAAACTCCTGTTCCATTACAATTTAAGTGGTTCGCAACCCATTGCAGTACTGGAATTGGAATCATTAAATGAGGGTGAATGTTCAGGAGATGATCAAGCTCATATTTCGTAACATATGACTTCCGGATGTCAGTTAAATCAGCAACTGCCTTACACCACCTAATGGTAGAGAATCTGTGTTTGATACTACCCGGAGGGTATTTGTAAAGTTTAGGCATTTTGACAGTTGAGTGAGAGCTGTATAAAAATAATAAAAAGTAAGGTGCTGAAATTTTAGGTATAAAAAAACGTTCATGTAAATGTAAGCTGCTGAAACAAAAATTAATTCTGCAAAACAGAAGAGAAGTACATAGTATCACTCATAGTTACATTATACACAAAAAAGCAGAAGATGCCAACTGATTGCCAAGAAAGCAGAAGTGATGAAGGACTAATTCCAATGCAAGAAGGATATGTAGCCCTAACACCCAATTTTTCTAAAATTTATTTTCTAAATTTTATTTTCTTCCTCTTCTGTTTCCTTGTTTTTCTAAATTTTCTAAACAATTCACATTATTTTATTTTCTGAATTTTTCTAGAACACTTTTTCAAATTGGCGAACATTTTTTGATCCTCAATTTCAGAAAATGTTCATCCATGTCAAAAAGTTCAAAAAAAATTGATGTTATAAAATTTAGATGTGATGTAGTACAAGAACAATCATTTGAGTGAACACACAATGTTCAAACAAATTTACACATTACAGAAACTAACAAGTGTCCTATCATCATCAACATAAACACAAACACAAAATTTCCAAGGGCAACCGCATGAAACAGACAACCTCCTACCATCATTATGCTGCATTCATAACCTGATTCCAAATTCTGAATCACATCCGGGAAACCAAACTGAAAAAATCGCTCCAAAGGGACCTTGTCTAGCCTCATATTCACCCAAATCAGACTGAAAAAATCGCTCCACTGCTACCACCAAACCTCCTACAAACCCTAGAAACGCTGGACCGACACAAACGGGAAAAAAACGTCTCGATCTGGCGAAATCACACACAGAGGACACGAACCAGCTTGACAAGAACACAGAAGAGGGAACTGGGGGCATTACCTTGAAGATGACGAACTTGACGAAGATCGATGGAACCCTAGACGACCCGATCTTGATGGAACCCTAGACGACGCCGACGCCGACGAGGAAGCAGTGACCACCTGCAAAAAAGCATCCATCATGATGACGTCCGCCAGATCTAATCGACGATGCCTCGGACGATTCGACGGGAAAGAGGTCCGTCGGCTGCTTACCAGGGCGGCGGCCTCTTATCGGAGCGGGATCCCCGCAGGAAAAAGCAGACGAAGAGGGAGGAAGTGGGATGCGGGACGAGGGAGGAAGAGCACGGCGGATGCGGGACGAGGGAGGAAGAAGACGGGAGATGCGGGACGAGGAAGAGGAACGGGGAAACAATGACTCGAGGAAGAGGAACGGGGAAACAACGAACAGGTACTAAAAAGGCCGGCCCAAATCAGGCGAAGGGGTGTGCGGCGCGTCGACAGTTTGACGCAAAATGCGTCAAATAGGATATTCCCCTTTCCCTTGCTTTTTTCTTTAACTGTGCGCCAATGGGCCGGCCAGATTACCGTAGCCGCTTCAGCAAGATATCTACCGTCTCGCTGAATGCGAGATATAGCCATCATGTTTTATCATCTTTTTTTATGAGTTTACATCGAGATTCTGAGATCACCAAACGACCACTATTACAGTCTAAACGAGTACTTGACGCAATCTTGTCGGCGCTCCCCTACCAAAGCCGGCTTGATTTTATTGATGACAACTGGGAAGTCATCGTGCACGTGCCCCTAAGGACAAGCGCCCTAGAGCCACAATCGTCGTTGTTAAACCCTTGCATAGATCTGAAGCATCTGACATCAAATCTCGTCATATGACAAGAAACCCTAACCCCAGTCTCCCAAGGAGACGTCAGGAATCTACGTCCGAGCTTCGTCGACTACATCTAGCCGGACGAACGCGAGGAGGATCGAAGGCTGGAAGACAAACTCAAGGAAGAAGCGCCAACATTCGCCCGAGAGTCGCACATGTGAGGACTAAAAAAACCTAACCTAAACTACTAACCGGAGCGGAGGCACCGGGATTCCCTTCCCGCCATTGGCCACCGGAGTGGCAGACAGAGGGAAGGCGAATCCACGGGCTCGCCAGTGAAGCTTGGTGGGGAGAGTTTGCGCTAGCCGCCTAAGGTTAGGGGAGGAAAACGAGAGGCGTCCTTGATCTTCCTTTTGACCACAGTTGCAAACTACAATACGAGACTATTTATACGTGTAGCCTGTTAAAAGGATTAAATTTATCTTTGAAGGTGTATAGCCTAATCTTTCCATCCCTTGGAATTACTCAATATATCTAATGCAATAAGAGAAAACAATTCGAAATAACATTTTTTTAAACATATCTCATAGTAAATGGACCTCACAAAAGGAGAGGTGTGGTTGAATATGAAATTTACTCACTCGCATTTACTAGAAATAATAAAATATCTTACATTTACTTTGTATATATCTTAAAAATTATACTCTTGAAATATTACTCACTCACATTTACTGGAGTATATATGATCTTGAAATATAAAAATTAAATGCGCAGAAAATTAAATGCAGATTTTCCTAGATATATACTAGCTCTTGTATCTTGGAACAAATCAGAAGTAAATGTCTTTACTTCTTAATTAGTACTCCCTCCGTTCTGAATTACTTGTCACAGATATGGATGTATCTAGATACATTCATTTCTGCGACGAGTAATTTGGAACGGAGGGAGTGGTTAATTTCAAATATTGCATGAGTGACACTGAACCTTGACCAGGAGCCTTTAAATGGTGGGTTTCCCTTCCCCACCAACGCAAATCAAAATCAGTTGTGAGCTTTAGTAGTGAAAAAAGCGGCAATGGCACTAGGTAGAAGCATGAGCAGCAGTGGCGCCGTTGCTCTTGGGTTGGTGCTAACCCTGTGCTTCGCAACCAGTGGTTTTAGCAAGACGGAGTGGATAGTCGGAGGTTGGAAGGGGTGGACCTTTGGTGTTCATGGCTGGGAGAGGAACAAGACCTTCTACCCTGGTGACGTGCTTGGTGGGTATGGTAGATAATCGTTAGTTCTGATGCACATGAATGTTTGTTTCAAAGTATGAAATGTTATATTATATACGTTTCACGTGATGGAAATAATTTGTATCGCCATAGCATCTGGAGTCCTAGCCATGAGATATCGATCTTGTTCTAGATCACTGCGTAATTTGAAATTTTAGTCACGGGAGAAATTGTCAGACGAACGATGCATTATTAGAGCACATGACACACTAATCAATAGGCCCTTGTTATAAGATCCATAAGCTTGTTCTTTAATTACTAGGCCCTGGTTTAATGCTAAGCAATAAGGAGTGTATGGAACTGACCGTGTTCCCATTGATGCAGTGTTCAAGTATAATCCCAAGATGCATAACGTGGTGGTGGTGAATAAAGATGAGGAGTTCCTCTGCAGGGCCGGTGCTGTCGGGGACGATACATATACCTCTGGCTACGACAAGCTCGAGCTCGGTAGCCAAGGCCCGATGTACGCCATCAGCAGCAAACCTGGAGACTGTGAGGGTGGAATGAAGCTTGAAGTTCACATCACAACGCGTAGATGATCCATCTATACTTCTATAGGCTGATATGCCTGTCTTTTTTTATTATATTCGTCAAATAATGGAAGGAAATCCAAATTATGTGCATGCTCTTTGCCGATCCGTTGTAAGACATATCTGAAAATGAGGCGGCACCTCAGGTTGTGCGTGTATTTCTTGTTTTGGCAAGTGGGCACCAAAATAATTATGTCACCAAAATAATTATGAATCCAGTAACTGAAGGTGAAGCCCGTTTTGCCTTGTCAAAGGAGCTAGAAGAGGTTGAAGGATCGTGCGATAGAGATTAATCTTATAGCTTCTAATACTGCTCCTTGTTAGCGCCATAATGATATTCCACTTGGCTACCTCGGACTCGAAGAGAGCAAAAGAGGTGCATATTCCCTCCGTTCCAAAATAATCGAAATTCTAGGTTTGTTCTAAATCAAACTTGCTTAGGTTCGACCAACTCTATGATGAAAACATATTTAATAAAAGAAATCTCATAGTACTAATTTGGTTCTAGATGTTTCTATGGACTTGATCAAACCAATACAAGTTTGTAGGATAAACTCGAAATTAATTTGGAAGAGAGGCCGTACATCTGTTGAGGATGACAGGACAAAGCCTAGTTTCAACTACTTCCTCTGTCTCAAAATATAAAAGAACGTTTTAACACTATACTAGTGCCAAAAGTGTTTTTAATTATATTATGGGACGGATGGAGTAGTAAATTCATAAACTCTTGACCCAATAAATTTCGTGCACTCCCATCAATCAGGCTATGTGACGAGAGTAACTCGGCACTCAACATTCTCGGTCCTAGTGTCTAATACTCTAATTTAGTTTACCATGTGATGTGCCATTCTGTCTGTCGAGATCCGTACTCGGCTTACATATCATTTGCCGCGATCCCGCCGAGATCCGTACTCGGCAAACATGAAAAAACTCGGTAACCACCACAATTTCTCCAGTAGTGTGGTAAGTTGTGTACTTGCCTATAATTATGGCTAAGTTGATAAAATAGATTACACCGGTGCAAGCCCTATTTTTCTCAAACATGTTTGGGTTGTGTTTTTATCTCTAAAATTAGTTTTGCCCAGTTTAAGAGGCAAACCAGTACAATCCCTCGGCCACACAGCCCTTCTTCCCAATTTGGAAACGGGAGGCTTTGCTCCCCGCGGGAAAGAGAGGACGCCTCCGACGAGCAGCAGCCTCTCTCGGGCGGAGGAGGAGGAGGAGCTCGTCCACACCCCCGAGCAAGCCTCTCCTCGCCCCGCCGGGGACGACGATGGTGAGGTGGTCGCCGCCGCCGCCGCGGGACCTCGAGCTTTTCCCCTTCCCCTCTCTGGGCGGCCACGACCCCGTCTCGCTCTCCCTGTTGGTGGCGTGCGTCGCGGCCACCGTGGCGATCGCCTCGACCATGTGCTCGGCGTGCGGCCGCAAGCCCAAGGCGGTCAGCCAGGAGCCCGCCGCGGACGCCCAGGCCTCCGACGCCTCCGGGAGCCAGGGCGGCGCGGAAGGGGAGGAGGAGGTGGTGACGCTGCCGCCGGAGCTGGCCACGCACGGGCCGATCGAGCCGCCGCTGCTGCCGAAGACGGCGTCGCGGCGGAAGCTGTCCGTGTCCATGTCCATGGGCGTGGGCAAGAGCATGTCCATGAAAGTGGGCAAGAGCCTCGCCAACATCCCGGACAAGATGAAGCTGAGCAAGCTGGAGCCGCGCCACAAGGAGAAGGACGACCCCGAGGACACGCTGTGGAAGAAGTCCATCATCCTCGGCGGCAAGTGCAAGATCCCCGGCGAGAGGGACGCCGAGGCCGCCGACCCCGACGCGGCCGCCGACGCCGCGGACGAGATGACCTTCGGCGCCTTCCGCCGGCCCAGCTACTCCCGGCCCGTGTCCCGCTCCAACTCCTTCTCCGTCCACCAGCCCCTGCCCGAGCCTCCCCCAATGCAATCCTACTCTAAATCTTGAGCAAGGAAGCTACATACAGTACATACATACGTGATACGTCGTGCGTAGGAGGAAGAAGCTGTCTGCTATGCTAGTGGTGATGAAGGGCTGCATCCGTCGTGTGGTGTGGCGTCGTGGGCGTACGTGCATTTGATCATCTTCTTGTTTTCGGCGGATTTCGGGATGAATGCATGGGTGATCGGTTGATCTTTCGAACCAAGTGAGGGGGGTGCGGTTTGTGTTGGTGATAATTACATTACATATTCTATATTTTTCTGACTGCAAATGTTGATCATCCTAATAAACACAATAAGGGGTATGCTTCAATTTTACAATGCTCTTGATGCTTCCACAGCTACTACCTGCTTCATCCATGCAAGTACAATTGGGGGAAATTTCCAGGGTTCTCATTGGTCTATTTTTTTTGTTTTTTGAAATGACGAGATTATCAAAACGTCACACGGGATTCAGCAACAACACGATGACAAGGCACGGAGAATGCACACGGTCACACGTGGACCAACACAAGAGATTTATAACAATTGTCTTCGATGGAGGCACGACCTACACCCCTCTTAGAATCATGGCAAATTCGCACGTTCCGGAACGATGCCTCCAATGAAGAAATGAAGATACGAATTGACGCATCTACCGGCGTTGCCTGAACTGCCATAAGTAGTTCATAGGTTTTTACCCCCTCCCCCACGCGAAAAGGACCCAAAGTGGCAGCTTTTCTAGAACCTCAATAGGACCCCTCTCAAGAAAGGAGAGAGTGATGCCCAAAGACGCACGCATCACTAGAATCCTAGGTCTAGGTTTTCACCGAAGGTTGATGCAACGTTATACTCATAGATTCACACCAGATACCAAACATCCCAGGGCAGCCATCCATTTCTAAATTATCTATTAAAATCTCGGATACGATGTTGAGGAACACATAAGGACCACCGGGTGCATGATCCAATTTTGATCTTGATAACTTATCATGACCTAGCAAACCGTGCTTGCAGGAGACGGGGGAACTAGGGGGTCGTGCTAAAAAAATTGCTGATAGGTGTGCTCTTGGCTAGAACCATGCACGATATTGCACATGCCTTCGGGCAGAGAGGTCACCACATTGTTGAACTAATAGGAACAATGTTGTGTTACAAGAGACATCGAAGAATGTAGCTCGTACCACTATGGGAGCCACAATCGTCATCATCAATGATCGAAAACCTAAGTCGCAATTGCGTGACGGCGAACTCCCGGCCGCCAATGTGGCTCCTGTTGCCAGTGGACTACTAGGTTTGGGCCCGGCCTGCTTGTTGCCCAACCTCGTGTACCAACTGTCACCTCACAACCATTGCCGCACCGAGTGCCACACCGCCGCGTCCCAAGCCATTGCAGATCAAAACTATAGGTGGACAAGAAAGCCCCGACACCGATGCCAGCCACAAAGGCTCTGCTTGGTGGCGTCTTATGTTGGGGAACGTAGTAATTTCAAAAAAATTCCTACGCACACGCAAGATCATAGTGATGCATAGCAACGAGGGGAGAGTGTGATCTACGTACCCTTGTAGACCGACAGCGGAAGCGTTATATCAACGCGGTTGATGTAGTCGTACGTCTTCACGATCCGACCGATCCAAGCACCGAAACTATGGCACCTCCGAGTTTCAGCACACGTTCAGCTCAATGACGATCCCCGGACTCTGATCCAGCAAAGTGTCGGGGAAGAGTTCCGTCAGCACGACGGCGTGGTGACGATCTTGATGTTCAACTATCGCAGGGCTTCGCATAAGCACCACTACAGTATTATCGAGGATTATGGTGAAAGGGGGCACCGCACACGGCTAAGAAAACGATCACGTGGATCAACTTGTGTGTCTAGGGGTGCCCCCTGCCTCCGTATATAAAGGAGCCAAGGGGGGTGCGGCCGGCCCTAGTAGGAGGCGCGCAGGAGGAGTCCTACTCCTACCGGGAGTAGGACTCCCCTCCCTTTCCTTGTCCAAGTAGGAGAGGGGGAAGGAAGGGAGAGAGGAGAGGAAGGAAGGGGGGGCGCCGCCCCTCCCTCCTTGTCCAATTTGGACTAGGGGGAGAGGGGGTGCGCGGCCTGCCCTGGCAGCCCCTCCTCTTCTCCACTTTAGGCCCATGAGGCCCATTAACCCCCCGGGGGTTCCAGTAACCCCCCGGTACTCCGGTTTTATCCGAAACTTCCCCGAAACACTTCCGGTGTCCGAATATAGCCGTCCAATATATCAATCTTTATGTCTCGACCATTTCGAGACTCCTCATTATGTCCGCGATCATATCCGGGACTCCGAACCAACTTCGGTACATCAAAACTCATAAACTCATAATATAACTGTCATCGAAACCTTAAGCGTGCGGACCCTACGGGTTTGAGAACAATGTAGACATGACCGAGACATGTCTCCGGTCAATAACCAATAGCGGAACCTGGATGCTCATATTGGCTCCCACATATTCTACGAAGATCTTTATCGGTCAGACCGCATAACAACATATGTTGTTCCCTTTGTCATCGGTATGTTACTTGCCCGAGATTCGATCGTCGGTATATCAATACCTAGTTCAATCTCGTTATCGCCAAGTCTCTTTACTCGTTCCGTAATACATCATCTTGCAACTAACTCATTTAGTTGCATTGCTTGCAAGGCTTAGGTGATGTGCATTACCGAGAGGGCCCAGAGATACCTCTCCGACAATCGGAGTGACAAATTCTAATCTCGAAATACGCCAACCCAACATGTACCTTTGGAGACACCTGTAGAGCTCCTTTATAATCACCCAGTTACGTTGTGACGTTTGGTAGCACACAAAGTGTTCCTCCGGTAAACGGGAGTTGCATAATCTCATAGTCATAGGAACATGTATAAGTCATGAAGAAAGCAATAGCAACATACTAAACGATCGAGTGCTAAGCTAACGGAATGGGTCAAGTCAATCACACCATTCTCCTAATGATGTGATCCCGTTAATCAAATAACAACTCTTTGTCTATGGTTAGGAAACATAACCATCTTTGATTAACGAGCTAGTCAAGTAGAGGCATACTAGTGACACTCTGTTTGTCTATGTATTCACACATGTATTATGTTTCCGGTTAATACAATTCTAGCATGAATAATAAACATTTATCATGAAATAAGGAAATAAATAATAACTTTATTATTGCCTCTAGGGCATATTTCCTTCAGTCTTCCACTTGCACTAGAGTCAATAATCTAGATTACACAGTAATGATTCTAACACCCATGGAGCTTTGGTGCTGATCATGTTTTGCTCGTGGAAGAGGCTTAGTCAATGGGTCTGCAACATTCAGATCCGTATGTATCTTGCAAATCTCTATGTCTCCCACCTGGACTAGATCCCGGATGGAATTGAAGCATCTCTTGATGTACTTGGTTCTCTTGTGAAATCTGGATTCCTTTGCCAAGGCAATTGCACCAGTATTGTCACAAAAGATTTTCAGTCGACCCGATGCACTAGGTATGACACCTAGATCGGATATGAACTCCTTCATCCAGACTCCTTCGTTTGCTGCTTCTGAAGCAGCTATGTACTCCGCTTCAAATGTAGATCCTGCCACAACGGTTTGTTTAGAACTGCACCAACTGACAGCTCCACCATTTAATGTAAATACGTATCCGGTTTGCGACTTAGAATCGTCCGGATCAGTGTCAAAGCTTGCATCAATGTAATCATTTACGACGAGCTCTTTTTCACCTCCATATATGAGAAACATATCCTTAGTCCTTTTCAGGTATTTCAGGATGTTCTTGACCACTGTCCAGTGATCCACTCCTGGATTACTTTGGTACCTCCCTGCTAGACTTATAGCAAGACACACATCAGGTCTGGTACACAGCATTGCATACATGATAGAGCCTATGGCCGAAGCATAGGGAACATCTTTCATTTTCTCTCTATCTTCTGTATTGGTCGGGCATTGAGTCTTACTCAATTTCACACCTTGTAACACAGGCAAGAATCCTTTCTTTGCTTGATCCACTTTGAACTTTTTCAAAACTTTGTCAAGGTATGTGCTTTGTGAAAGTCCAATTAAGCGTCTTGATCTATCTCTATAGATCTTAATGCCTAATATGTAAGCAGCTTCACCGAGGTCTTTCATTGAAAAACTCTTATTCAAGTATCCCTTTATGCTATCCAGAAATTCTATATCATTTCCGATTAGTAATATGTCATCTACATATAATATCAGAAATGCTACAGAGCTCCCACTCACTTTCTTGTAAATACAGGCTTCTCCAAAAGTCTGTACAAAACCAAATGCTTTGATCACACTATCAAAGCGTTTATTCCAACTCCGAGAGGCTTGCACCAGTCCATAAATGGATCGCTGGAGCTTGCACACTTTGTTAGCTCCCTTTGGATCGACAAAACCTTCCGGCTGCATCATATACAACTCTTCTTCCAGAAATCCATTCAGGAATGCAGTTTTGACATCCATCTGCCAAATTTCATAATCATAAAATGCGGCAATTGCTAACATGATTCGGACAGACTTAACCATCGCTACGGGTGAGAAGGTCTCATCGTAGTCAATCCCTTGAACTTGTCGACAACCTTTTGCGACAAGTCGAGCTTTGTAGACAGTAACATTATCGTCAGCGTTATTCTTCTTCTTGAAGATCCATTTATTCTCAATTGCTTGCCGATCATTGGGCAAGTTAACCAAAGTCCATACTTTGTATTCATACATGGATCCCATCTCAGATTTCATGGCTTCGAGCCATTTTGCGGAATCTGGGCTCACCATTGCTTCTTCATACTTCGTAGGTTCATCATGATCTAGTAGCATGACTTCCAGAACAGGATTACCGTACCACTCTGGTGCGGATCTTACTATGGTTGATCTACAAGGTTCAGTAGTAACTTGTTCTGAAGTTTCATGATCATTATCATTAGCTTCCTCACTAATTGGTGTAGGTGTCACAGAAACCTGTTTCTGCGATGTACTACTTTCCAATAAGGGAGCAGGTACAGTTACCTCATCAAGTTCTACTTTCGTCCCACTCACTTCTTTTGAGAGAAACTCCTTCTCCAGAAAGGATCCATTCTTAGCGACAAATGTCTTGCCTTCGGATCTGTGATAGAAGGTGTACCCAATAGTCTCTTTTGGGTATCCTATGAAGACACATTTCTCCTATTTGGGTTCGAGCTTATCAGGTTGAAGTTTCTTCACATAAGCATCGCAGCCCCAAACTTTTAGAAACGACAACTTTGGTTTCTTACCAAACCACAGTTCATAAGGTGTCGTCTCAACGGATTTTGATGGTGCCCTATTTAATGTGAATGCGGCTGTCTCTAGAGCATAACCCCAAAACGATAGCGGTAAATCTGTAAGAGACATCATAGATCGTACCATATCAAGTAAAGTACGATTATGATGTTCGGACACACCATTACGCTATGGTGTTCCAGGTGGCGTGAGTTGCGAAACTATTCCGCATTGTTTCAAATGTAGACCAAACTCGTAACTCAAATATTCTCCTCCACGATCAGATCGTAGAAACTTTATTTTCTTGCTATGATGATTTTCAACTTCACTCTGAAATTCTTTGAACTTTTCAAATGTTTCAGACTTATGTTTCATTAAGTAGATATACCCATATCTGCTTAAATCATCTGTGAAGGTGAGAAAATAACGATATCTGCCACGAGCTTCAACATTCAATGGAACACATACATCTGTATGTATAATTTCCAACAAATCTGTTGCTCTCTCCATAGTACCGGAGAACGGTGTTTTAGTCATCTTGCCCATGAGGCACGGTTCGCAAGTACCAAGTGATTCATAATCAAGTGGTTCCAAAAGTCCATCAATATGGAGTTTCTTCATGCGTTTTACACCGATATGACCTAAACGGCAGTGCCACAAATAAGTTGCACTATCATTATCAACTCTGCATCTTTTGGCTTCAACATTATGAATATGTGTATCACTACTATCGAGATTCATCAAAAATAGACCACTCTTCAAGGGTGCATGACCATAAAAGATATTACTCATATAAATAGAACAACCATTACTCTCTGATTTAAATGAATAACCGTCTCGCATCAAACAAGATCCAGATATAATGTTCATGCTCAACACTGGCACCAAATAACAATTATTTAGGTCTAATACTAATCCCGATGGTAGATGTAGAGGTAGCGTGCCGACCGCGATCACATCGACTTTGGAACCATTTCCCATGCGCATCGTCACCTCGTCCTTTGTCAGTGTTCGCTTAATCAATAGTCCTTGTTTCGAGTTGCAAATATTAGCAACAGAACCAGTATCGAATACCCAGGTGCTACTGCAAGCTCTAGTAAGGTACACATCAATAACATGTATATCACATATACCTTTGTTCACCTTGCCATCCTTCTTATCCGCCAAATACTTCGGGCAGTTCCGCTTCTAGTGACCAGTCTGCTTGCAGTAGAAGCACTCAGTTTCAGGCTTAGGTCCAGATTTGGGTTTCTTCTCTTGAGCAACAACTTGCTTGCTGTTCTTTTTGAAGTTCCCCTTCTTCTTCCCTTTGCCCTTTTTCTTGAAACTAGTGGTCTTGTTGACCATCAACACTTGATGCTCCTTTTTGATTTCTACCTCCGCAGCTTTTAGCATTGCGAAGAGCTCGGGAATAGTCTTATTCATCCCTTGCATATTATAGTTCATCACGAAGCTCTTGTAGCTAGGTGGCAGTGATTGGAGAATTCTGTCAATGACGCAATCATCTGGAAGATTAACTCCCAATTGAATCAAGTGATTATTATACCCAGACATTTTGAGTATATGGTCACTGACAGAACTGTTCTCCTTCATCTTGCAGCTATAGAACTTATTGGGGACTTCATATCTCTCAATCCGGGCATTTGCTTGAAATATTAACTTCAACTCCTGGAACATCTCATATGCTCCATGACGTTCAAAACGTCGTTGAAGTCCCGATTCTAAGCCGTAAAGCATGGCACACTGAACTATCAAGTAGTCATCAGTTTTGCTCTGCCAGACGTTCGTAACATCTGGTGTTGCTCCAGCAGCAGGCCTGGCACCCAGCGGTGCTTCCAGGACGTAATTCTTCTGTGCAGCAATGAGGATAATCCTCAAGTTACGGACCTAGTCCGTGCAATTGCTACCATCATCTTTCAACTTTGCTTTCTCAAGGAACGCATTAAAATTCAACGGAACAACAGCACGGGCCATCTATCTACAATCAAACATAAACAAGCAAGATACTATCAGGTACTAAGTTCATGATAAATTTAAGTTCAATTAATCATATTACTTAAGAACTCCCACTTAGAAAGACATCCCTCTAATCTTCTAAGTGATTACGTGATCCAAATCAACTAAACCATAACCGATCATCACGTGAAATGGAGTAGTTTTCAATGGTGAACATCGCTATGTTGATCATATCTACTATATGATTCACGCTCGACCTTTCGGTCTCAGTGTTCCGAGGCCATATCTGCATATGCTAGGCTCGTCAAGTTTAACCTGAGTATTCTGCGTGTGCAAAACTGGCTTGCACCCGTTGTAGATGGACGTAGAGCTTATCACACCCGATCATCACGTGGTGTCTGGGCATGACGAACTTTGGCAACGGTGCATACTCAGGGAGAACACTTTATCTTGAAATTTAGTGAGAGATCATCTTATAATGCTACCGTCAATCAAAGCAAGATAAGATGCATAAAAGATAAACATCACATGCAATCAATATAAGTGATATGATATGGCCATCATCATCTTGTGCTTGTGATCTCCATCTCCGAAGCACCGTCATGATCACCATCGTCACCGGCGCGACACCTTGATCACCATCGTAGCATCGTTGTCGTCTCGCCAATCTTATGCTTCCACGACTATCGCTACCGCTTAGTGATAAAGTAAAGCATTACAGCGCAGTTGCATTGCATACAATAAAGCGACAACCATATGGCTCCTGCCAGTTGCCGATAACTCGGTTACAAAACATGATCATCTCATACAATAAAATTTAGTATCATGTCTTGACCATATCACATCACAACATGCCCTGCAAAAACAAGTTAGACATCCTCTACTTTGTTGTTGCAAGTTTTACGTGGCTGCTACGGGCTTAAGCAAGAACCAATCTTACCTACGCATCAAAACCACAACGATAGTTTGTCAAGTTGGTGCTGTTTTAACCTTCGCAAGGACCGGGCGTAGCCACACTCGGTTCAACTAAAGTTGGAGAAACTGACACCCGCTAGCCACCTTTGTGCAAAGCACGTCGGGAGAACCGGTCTCGCGTAAGCGTACGCGTAATGTCGGTCCGGGCCGCTTCGTCCAACAATACCGCTGAACCAAAGTATGACATGCTGGTAAGAAGTATGACTTATATCGCCCACAACTCACTTGTGACTACTCATGCAAATAACATCAACACATAAAACCTAGGCTCGGGTGCCACTGTTGGGGAACGTAGTAATTTCAAAAAAATTCCTACGCACACGCAAGATCATGGTGATGCATAGCAACAAGGGGAGAGTGTGATCTACGTACCCTTGTAGACCGACAGCGGAAGCGTTATATCAACGCGGTTGATGTAGTCGTACGTCTTCACGATCCGACCGATCCAAGCATCGAAACTACGGCACCTCCGAGTTTCAGCACACGTTCAGCTCGATGACGATCCCCGGACTCCGATCCAGCAAAGTGTCGGGGAAGAGTTCCGTCAGCACGACGGCGTGGTGACGATCTTGATGTTCAACTGTCGCAGGGCTTCGCCTAAGCACCACTACACTATTATCGAGGATTATGGTGGAAGGGGGCACCGCACACGGCTAAGAAAACGATCACGTGGATCAACTTGTGTGTCTAGGGGTGCCCCCTGCCTCCATATATAAAGGAGCCAAGGGGGGTGCGGCCGGCCCTAGTAGGAGGCGCGCAGGAGGAGTCCTACTCCTACCGGGAGTAGGACTCCCCTCCCTTTCCTTGTCCAAGTAGGAGAGGGGGAGGAAGGGAGAGAGGAGAGGAAGGAAAGGGGGGCGCCGCCCCTTCCTCCTTGTCCAATTCGGACTAGGGGGAGAGGGGGCGCGCGGCCTGCCCTGGCAGCCCCTCCTCTTCTCCACTTTAGGCCCATGAGGCCCATTAACCCCCCGGGGGGTTCCGGTAACCCCCCGGTACTCTGGTTTTATCCGGAACTTCCTCGGAACACTTCCGGTGTCCGAATATAGCTGTCCAATATATCAATCTTTATGTCTCGACCATTTCGAGACTCCTCGTTATGTCCGCGATCATATCCGGGACTCCGAACCAACTTCGTTACATCAAAACTCATAAACTCATAATATAACTGTCATCGAAACCTTAAGCGTGCGGACCCTACGGGTTCGAGAACAATGTAGACATGACCGAGACATGTCTTTGGTCAATAACCAATAGCGGAACCTGGATGCTCATATTGGCTCCCACATATTCTACGAAGATCTTTATCAGTCAGACCGCATAACAACATACGTTGTTCCCTTTGTCATCGGTATGTGACTTGCCCGAGATTCGATCATCAGTATATCAATACCTAGTTCAATCTCATTACCGGCAAGTCTCTTTGCTCGTTCCGTAATACATCATCTCGCAACTAACTCATTTAGTTGCATTGCTTGCAAGGCTTAGGTGATGTGCATTACCGAGAGGGCCCAGAGATACCTCTCCGATAATCGGAGTGACAAATTCTAATCTCGAAATACGCCAACCCAACATGTACCTTTGGAGACACCTGTAGAGCTCCTTTATAATCACCCAGTTACGTTGTGACGTTTGGTAGCACACAAAGTGTTCCTCCGGTAAACGGGAGTTGCATAATCTCATAGTCATAGGAACATGTATAAGTCATGAAGAAAGCAATAGCAACATACTAAACGATCGAGTGCTAAGCTAATGCAATGGGTCAAGTCAATCACACCATTCTCCTAATGATGTGATCCCGTTAATCAAATAACAACTCTTTGTCTATGGTTAGTGTCGGTGTCAAAACCGGCGGATCTCGGGTAGGGGGACCCGAACTATGCGTCAAGGCCGGATGGTAACAGGAGACAAGGGACACGATGTTTTTTACCCAGGTTCGGGCCCTCTCGATGGAGGTAATACCCTACTCCTGCTTGATTAATATTGATGATATGGGTAGTACAAGAGTAGATCTACCACGAGATCAAGGAGGCTAAACCCTAGAAGCTAGCCTATGGTATGATTGTTGTGTATGTTGTATTCTATCGACTAGCCTGGCCTCGGTTTATATAATGCACCGGAGGCCTAGGATAACAAGAGTCCTAGCCGAATACGCCGGTGGGGAGAAGTCCTTGTCTTGATCGCCAAGTCTTGTGGAATCTTCCTTGTATGCGGTAGCCGTCCGAACTGGCCCATGAGTATACGGCCACGGGGGTCCTCGGCCCAATCTAATAGATCGGGAGACGACGTGGTGAGTACCCCCTAGTCCAGGACACCGTCAGTAGCCCCCTGAACCGGTCTTCAAGTTAGGGACGCTCCTCGATTCTTCCGAACTATTCTTCATCTTCGGTTGCCGGTCTTGAAAACTGGTTCAACAAATCTTCTTTATCTTCGATCTTGAGGATCGCCGAAATGCATTCGACGAGTTTACACGTCGGGTATCCGAGGAGCCCCTTTAAGTTTCCGGCCTTTATCAATGCCTTGTTTATTTTTATGCCACACCTCGGGTTTGAAGTTGTTCCCGGGAGGCAGGGTCCTCTTGCGTCCGAGCTCCAACGCCGGACTGCATTCGAGGTATCTTTTGCAGCCGAGCACCAACGCCGGACCGCTTCCCAGCTCTAGCGCCGGAATGTATCCGAGCTCCAACGCCGGACTATGTATCCGAGCTCCAACGCCGAACTGTATATCCGAGCTCCAACGCCGAAATATATCCGAGCTCCAACGCCGGACTGTGTCCAGGCTCCAATGCCGGACTATATCCGAGGTGTCATATCACCTTGGTTCAAAAAAGTTGAAGGAGTTTAGCCGAGCTTAATGCCGGAAATGCCCTCTATGGAGCCAGCCACTAGCGCCCGAGCTTTATGCCGGACTGCTTCCGAGGTGGTGCACCACCCCGACTATGGGCTGATTTTTTGTCAATATTTTTTATTGGTGCAATTTATTCTCTGCCGAGATATATAGCCAGTAGCCCTCAAGGTATGTATCGGTCTAAAACCCGAGATGCACATGAAGGATGACATAAGACCGCTGATCCCAGTAGCCGCTGAGACTCAGGTTGATTTGCAAAATCGGCCTGAGGATCAAGTCCTAGCTCGGCAGAATACTTCGGGACACAAAAGCGGCGTGCTCAGTCCTCAAGACTCAGGTTGGGTGCGGCCGACCAACCTGAGGATCAAAATCTCCTCGGAAACTATATTGCACATAAAATTTTCTGCATTGGACAAGCAATGCAGTAGCCCCCGAGACACTGGTCGGGTGGCAACACCAGATCAGGGGATCGATGTGCCCCTTTAATATTTGTAAATAATAAGCCCGAAGCCCAGTAGCCCCCGAGCCTTAATGCGGGCACGGGTGGCCGAATTAAGGATCAATATCCATAGTAAAATCACAAATTATGTGTAATGACTCTATGTATCCAAGTACTTTACGTCATTAATGCTCGGATCCGCATTGTACAAAACTTTGTTGACCGACCATCGGCTTCCACCTCCTTGGCCAGTAGCCGAGGAGTGTTTGTCCTACTTTATAAAGCCTTTATGAGGGCAAAGATTTACGACAAACAAGGCAATCTGGCCACACGGTTTTATAAACAAAGGTACGCAGAGAGATATGTTATATTACTGTTTAATAGAAGAAATGTATTCCAAAGAAAATAGTCCCGCTATCGGTTCCTTTCTTTGGGTTGTCATGCTAAGCATGATCATGAAACCTCAGCTCGAATGTAAGAGCAAAATATCGAGGATTTAGTTTGGGAGGCCAGTTAATAGCCCCCGGTAGTGTTCAGCGACAGTCGAGGTCAAGCCGTAAACACTTCGGCCAATGTTATGAATGGCCCGTCATAGTCATCGGATCGCTGACCAGTTTACGCTTATTGTGACAGTCAGTTTTCGGCTTTCTCCACTAAGGTGCTTAACCATGTGAGCTGGAAGCACAATCGCAGTGGTTCTCCCTTTGCACGCCTAGCCGAACAAAACGAAACGTAGGAAGCAAGTGCAGGAGCCGGGCAACCCAACTATTGACCGAAGACACAATTCGAAACCGATGCATATATAGCAATATCTGAGAATGTTTTTGCCGAATCCCTAAAGGTGTCCGGCGTTGCACTGCGAGACTAATGCTGGAAAAGCACAAATAGTTTAAAAGTGCCAAAAAGCTTGGAAAACCAAGAAACGTCAGTAAAAACATGACGTCCGAACAAGATCAAGTGTTTGGTGCCAATCCGAAAATTGGTCTTAGAAAAAAGAAGTGCTTCTGTCGTCCTTTAACATGACACATCCTATCTCAAGACTTCGAGCGGGTCAGCCTACGGCTTCAACCTCCTATCCCGAGGGCGGAGTACTTCTCATTAGGCCAGTTTAGCAAACTAAACTCTAGCGGCTTTGAGAGAGAAATTAGGCTCCCGGCTAGTGACTGCACACTCGCGTTGAAAAAAGGAGTGATAAATAATAATAATAGAACTTTGCAACGACTGAGAAGAAGAACACTTATTATAAAACGGCTCAAATAAACTTAAGAGCCCCCAAGTGACTTGGGTAGAAGAATGATTGCATGTACCGAAGTACTTATATCATATCTATGTTCAACCGAACTTTAAACGCGTCTTAACCGACCGTCGGCTTCTCCCTCTTCGGTTAAGGACCGAAAGGTGTTATGTACTCCATCGGTCGAGAATATCGACGGTGTTTCCAATAACCAGGCAATCAGGCCATAAGGCTGTAACAGACAAAGCGCGCTCAGGGAACTTATGCTATATTACTGCGAAGAGTAAGAAGCATCTTCGAAGAAAATAGTACCCCCACCGATACCTTTCTTCGGTGCTCATTGTTATTATGAGACTTGTGCAATAGATTTTTTGTACTCATGAGTTCCGTTGTGTGCCGACCATCATTGAATAACTATAAGAGCGCTAGCTTTCGGCTTCACCCAGTCTGAGGTCCGGCTCGGGTGACCCGATCGTGACAATCGCAGAGGTGCTCCCTTTACTCCCTAGCCGAACAATCGGGAACGTAGGGGTAAACACAGGAGCGAGGCAACCCAGCTTGCAAATCGCTTAAGTCAATGTGGTGCATATTGTGGCGTAATACACGAACAAGGAACGAAGCCGTACAAGTATAATCATATGCAACAGGAAAAGCTTCATAAAGGAAGCCCCCAAGTAAACGGGGTATTTGAATTTATGCGTCACAAACAAAGTTTGGACAAGGAAATTTTTTAGAAGCAACTTTTTTCCAAAAAAGTATAATGCTTGGTCGAACCGAACGCAAGTTAGAAATTAAAGCTTTGAGCATGAAAGCGACTTAGCTGGTTAATGTGTTCGGTATTGATGACGCGGTCCGAGCTTGATGCGGGGCAAGGTTCCATCCCTCAAGCCGGTCCCAAGGTGGCGGAGCGGAGAGCTTGACACGCCAAAGTGGTGACATAGCACGATCAATGCAGACCGGCAGAGTGATGCCGAAGTCCCCGGATCATTTTCCTGTGCACAAAAAATAGTGCAAACCGGAGATAATAGTAATAATGATAATTACAAAAATCGTTGCATAATAAATAATTTATGCAAAGTGAGTACTAAAGAAATATGTCCTGGCGCCGAAGTCAAGTCGATGCAGGGCGTCGACGTGATGCGGTAAAGGCGTGGCAAAGCCTGAATTCACAGGTCGGTCCGAGCTCCGAGTGCGGCGTTCGCCAGACTATGTACGGAAACTGACCGAACCACCATAGACTGTCGTTAATGCAGCCACCATTTGATAGACCTGTGTACATATGACGGACAAATCAGAGTAATAATTCCTTGGGAAAAATGAACACAAACAAGCAAAAAATACTGGGATTAATAGCACCTGATTTATTTGTTGTAGCAATCCGAAGGAAGGTGATTCCTAAAATTGGGACCCGCTCCGCACACCCATTGCCTGATGGGCGATAAAACGACGGCATGGCAATGTTGGTAAAGGTTGACTCGCCGAGGCAAAGCCCTCGGCCCAGCTAATGTGACGGAGCTGATCGGCTAGTGACGCCGAAGTGTCCGGAGTAGGTTGATGAAGAGATGGCGAAAAGCCTCGATGTCAGCCGATGAGTCGAAGTAGGTCGGCGTGATGGACACCAGCTTGAAGAAGCAATAGTGCGGCCATGTCGATGCAGGTCGTGACGTGGTCGATGCCGGCTTGATGAAGCGACCGTGCGGCAATGCCGGTATGCCCGCTCCGTGTAATCCGTGGGGCGGCGATGTTGGTGATGATTTATCCTTCACGATGCCGAGCTCTTGTTCGGCTTGCCGAGATGATGATCCGAAGAAGTTGAGCTCGGCTCAACAAAGTGACGCCGTGTCTAATGCAGGTCGGCAGTCGTGGAGTAATATTGCCGGACTGGTTTGACACCAGCATGATGTTGAAGATCATGTTCAAAAGATCTTACAGTTAGTGGGATGTGTTCGGGAACAAAACACAATACCCCATACAAAACTTCCTTCAAAAGGGATGTCCGAAATCCTGTTCATAAAAAAGATGAACTCGGGTCGGATTCGTTTTCGCGCAGAAAACAGATCCGAAAAGTGATGCACTAATCGGAAGGTTACCGGAGTTTGGACGGTCGGATCGAGCCGAAATTTTGACAGGTGGTAGATATAGGAATTCCGCAGCCGCTCAACGGTTGGATCTTCCAAAGGACGTCCGAGCTAGAAGCTGGACACCACGTCCTAAACTCATCCAAATTCCTGTCCGGATTTGACAGGGCTCCGGTATATCATGGATTGCCAGAGATTCCTCCATCGGAACTCAATGAAATTTTCCAGGGTTGTTGTATACTCAATTCCGCACAATTCCACCAAAGCGATCGTCAAAGTGATACTCGAGGAGGTGGTGGTGGCAGATACGAGTTCGCTGTCCAGAAAAATAGCACGGTCGCTTGAGGGCAATGTTGACGTTGAGCCCCCGAGCTCCATAGATGATTTCTCCGTGATCTTGATAGAGATCGGAGTTGATGTTTGATGAAGGCCCTTGTCCGGACATGGTGATCCGAACACGGGGCACAATTCTTGGTCGAACCAAGGTGACCAGTCGAGCTGGTGACGAAGATACCGAAGTCACAGTTGATCTGCAGGCGAGCCATCGATCCTTTTGTCGATCACACAGCGGAACTCTCAATGAAAGCACCAATGTCGGTGTCAAAACCGGCAGATCTCGGGTAGGGGGTCCCGAACTATGCGTCAAGGCCGGATGGTAACAGGAGACAAGGGACACGATGTTTTTTACCCAGGTTCGGGCCCTCTCGATGGAGGTAATACCCTACTCCTGCTTGATTAATATTGATGATATGGGTAGTACAAGAGTAGATCTACCACGAGATCAAGGAGGCTAAACCCTAGAAGTTAGCCTATGGTATGATTGTTGTTGTGTATCTATCGACTAGCCTGGCCTCGGTTTATATAATGCACCGAAGGCCTAGGATAACAAGAGTCCTAGCCGAATACGCCGGTGGGGAGAAGTCCTTGTCTTGATCACCAAGTCTTGTGGAATCTTTCTTGTATGCGGTAGCCGTCCGAACTGGCCCATGAGTATACAGCCACGGGGGTCCTCGGCCCAATCTAATAGATCGGGAGACGACGTGGTGAGTACCCCCTAGTCCAGGACACCGTCAGTTAGGAAACATAACCATTTTTGACTAATGAGCTAGTCAAGTAGAGGCATACTAGTGACACTCTGTTTGTCTATGTATTCACACATGTATTATGTTTCCGGTTAATACAATTCTAACATGAATAATAAACATTTATCATGAAATAAGGAAATAAATAATAACTTTATTATTGCCTCTAGGGCATATTTCCTTCATCTTACTATGCCAATAAGGGAGTGGTCAGGGCTAGGAGGAGCTGGGGAAGAGGACGGTGCTGATGGCATGTGTCATCATAGGTGTCGCTAGAGTTTTTGATTGATTAATGTTTGGCACACGACACTTTATACTTGTCAACGTGTACAAATTCACTTCACCGAAAATGCAACTTGTTCTATTGCACTTTTTTTTAGGGAAACAGCAGGACTCTGCTGCATATTTTTATTGTTTTTTAAATAAGATACAAGGTAAAGTCTTTAAGAGAGAGAGACTTTGGTGCATATCAGCCATGTCTTGAAATTGGGCAAAGGCTTCCTCTAACAGGGGAAGATGGAAATGGTCTGTTGTGTCCTCCAAACGACCAATGGAGTGTAAAGATATGTTTGATTATGAGAGAAGGAGTGCAAATGTGGTCATACAGTACTAGGGAAAACCTTATATACAGAATCTTAGCAGCAGCGCGGCATAAAAATAGGCGCTGCTGCTAAGTAGTAGCAGCGCGGCTACGGAAAGCTCGCTACTGGTGCAAACTTAGCAGTAGCACGTGACGCTTAAACCGCGCTGCTACAAAAATCCACCGACAGTACACAATGACATAAGTTTACCAGTAGCGCGGCGCCAGGAAGCGCGCTGCTGCTAATGCCATAGTAGCAGTGCGCTTTTTTGTCACCTCGCTGCTGCTAATTTTGAAATTGTGCACAGGGTTGGCCCGTTTAGCAGTAGCACGTGACAGGAAAGCACGTTGTTGCTACGCTCTTAGCAGCAGCGCGCTTTCCTGTCACGCGCTACTGCTAAGACGCAGCACCCACCACCTTTTCCACCTCCCCTCCCCATCTCCTCTCCTCCCTTTCCCCTACCTCCCACATCCTCCCTCTCTCACTCTTCTTCTTCCTCAATACTTCTCCCCCCATTACTCTCCCTCTTCTACCTAACTTTCTCTCTCTTCATTACTCCTAGCTATAACTACACCACCTCCATTAATTCATCTTCTTTCTCTTTTTCCTCCCCCCTCCACTAGTTGAAGTTGTCTCCTCCCAAATTAGCTAGCTAGGTAGATGTAGCATTTAGTTAAGTGACCTATTTGCCCCCTAACTAGATCTTTCTTTGTCAAGAAGAGCTTTGTGCACTTTTGACCTTCCTACATCATCATCTCCACCGTGTGCTCGATCTCGAGATAGAGATGTGATTAATATTTCATGCTTTTGCAAAATGGAAATATATGTTCCTATTTTGTATACACACTTAATTAGCCATTATTATGCATGGGTCCAATGATGTAATATATATATATGTTCCTATTTTGTATACACACTTAGCCATTATTATGCAAGGGTCCAATGATGTAATATATATGTTCCTATTATGCTGAGGAAAAGAAAAAAGGGAAACTGGTTATAGCAGTAGCGCTTTAGTGAAAAAGAGCTACAGCTAGTCAAGGTAGCAGTAGCGGTTTCTGCAGAAAATCGCTATAGCTGCTCGTAATAGTAGTAGCGCGTTTCGTGTAAACGCGCTACTGCTACGTCCACTTAACCCAAAATTCTCCCTCTCCCTCCTTCATCCCGCCTCTTTTCCCCCAAATCCCCACTCTCTCTTCCCCGACCCTGTCGCACCGCTGCGCCCGCCCCCGACCTCGGCGCGCTCGCCCCTGACCCCAGCGCGCTCGCCCCCGACCCCGCCGCGCCCGACCCCGGTGCGCTCGCCCCCGACCCCGCCGCCTCCGACCCAGACGCGCTCGCCCCCGGCGCCGGCGCTCGCCCCCGACCCGTCGGCCCTCGCCTCCCTCCTCTTCTTCCTCCCCTCCCAACCTCGGCCGTCGTCGGGCCTGCCTCCTCGCCCTGCACCCTCTGTAAACCACCCCCCGCTCTCTCTCTGCTAGCTAGGGTTAATTTACTTAGGTTTTAGTTATGTTAATTAGGTTATCTATTTAGTTATGAATTTAGATAGGTTTCAAAATTTGTTGAATTTATATGCAAATTTGAACTGGACATGTGATATGTGGATATGTCATGTTTTGGACATGTCATGTTTTGGTAAATGATCCGAGTTGCCTATGTTACGCCGGAATGTCGATTCATTTCCATTCCGGTGAATTTCAGGCGCTCGATATGTCCATTTTTTAGCAAAGGTCATGCCGAAATTTCCCGTGAATAAAGGCATGATTTGTGCTACATAGTTGGCATATCGAGTGCTGGCACATAGATTTCTTTTTTATCTCATTTCTCATTTATTCATACTTTTAGAAATAAATGAGGACACTTAATCATAGGAAACATGTCAAACAACGAAGAAACTGGGCCTTCTGACCAAGATGCAGACGAGATGGATTATGAGGGTGAACAAGACTACCTCGACTTTTTGACTGCTAAGCAAGGTTTGCAGGTCCGCCTCGATGATGGTACTGACGCCGACACCGACACCGACGGCGCCGGCACCGATGGCGGCGCCGAGACCGGTGGGAAAGGTACCGCCGGGGAAGATATCAGCGCCGATGCCGGTACCGAAAAGAGGCATAAGAAGCAGAGGATACAAAAACCTAACAAACTAGGGATTGGACGACTTGTGATCACAAAGATGGCACCTGGCAAGTTTGAGCCGTTAGAGCCGGAAGAACCTCGCAAGTGCTACGGGAACCAAGTAGGATGCATCCTACGGGAATGTGCGAGCATCAATGACGATGACTTAAGGAGTAAAGAACATTTGACGCAGTTGCTCCTAACGAAGTTGCACAAGAGATTCAAGTTCCCCGATCGGGATGATAACATAGAACAACCGTGGGATGATCCGAAGATGAAAAAGATTAACAATCACGCCATGGGCATGTTCAGTAATGATTTGGCCTCCTGGAAATCGAGGGTGAAACGAGCTATTGAGGCTGAGGAACCCCTGTCCAAGATTCTGGAGGAAAATCTGACACTTACGGAAGAGGAGTTCGAAAAGTTCAAGGACACTTGCGCTACCGAGGACGCCAAGGCTAAGGCTGCGAAATTCAAGAGCCTTCAGCAAAGGAACACGGGGAAGCATCGCCTCAAAAGCCGTGGCTACCTCGGTAAAAGGCCCATATGGGATAAGGAGGACGCGGAACGTGAAGCCGCGGGTCTCCCAGACCCCTTCGCGAAGTTCACCAACCCCTTGGAGCATGACTTCATCAGGGCCCGCTACAAGTGAGACAGGGAGAAAAAGCTTTTTTACATGGACAAGATCACGAGGAAATTGATTAGACTACTGGAGAAGCAACACCAGCTTGCAGCCGAAAACCCTACTTCTCCGATGAGGCCCAAGTGGGACACCCCTCTCGACCGAGCCTTGAACGAACTTAAGGGACTCCCTTTGGGCCAGCGGCCGCAATATGGTCGTGTGCACGGCGCTGGAGATGGCGCCACGTGGAAGGTGTTTTACAACGAGGGCCCGGAGGCCAAGAAGCAGAAAAAGAAGTTTAGTCAGGCGGACATCGACGCGAAGGTGAAGCTTGCGGTCGAGAAAAAAGCAGCTGAGGACGCGAAAAAAGCAGCCGAGGACAAATATGAGTTGTTACAGCAGGCAGTCAATGCAGCTGTAACTGCCTGCAGAAATAATTTCAGTACTAACTTGGTTCCAGTTATCATCAACTGGACGAAGGAAAATCCAGACAAGACGGTACATGATTTCCCGTTGCCCAGTTTCAACGGGAGCAACTCCATGAACAACAACATCATCGCACCATCACTTGCCCACGCAACCGGGCCTCCTCTCGCAGCCGCTCCCGCTCATAGCAGCCCGTCCTCAGTCTCTGGCGCGCTCAGTGGGCCTTCGTCTTTGGCTGAGCTCGACGCCATCACGGTAATTACATGTCGCACCACCATATATATATAATATTCCATTTTTGTTGCCTTTCGGATGTTTTACGCCACAGACATATGTGTTTGCAGGCAAAAGAAACCCCATGCACCATACTCTACGTGATCAAATGCCAGAAGGTGGACGTGGGAAAGGGGATGATAATGGACCCCTTGCAATCCACGTTCCACAACCAGCCGATCCCTGCTGGGCACTTCAGGGTTAGCTTGTCCAGTGTGAAATCGGGGTACGAGGATTTGCCTCCTCCAGTACAGCATGTGGGAGCGGACGACGAGACCCTGCCGCGGATTGGAAGCTGCAAGGGTTGGGTGCTGCTATGGACGAAGAATCTTATTCGTCTGGAGCCGGCCGAGAGCACACCAATAACCACAGGTTCACGCTAGCGCGAGAGAGGACTCGTAACCGCCATCTCATGTACTGCATAGTTCCGCTCTCACTCATAGTGATAGCTCTTCTCGTGTATACCTTTGTTTAGATGGATGACGTTGTAGTTGCAAGTATTCGAGACTTGCATGTATCGCTATTTTCGAGATGATGACAAGATACCACTTTGTGTTGGATGATGATTATGACGAGACTATTTGTATGTATATGCTATGATTACATTTGTGGTCTCGCAGGAATTTGTATGTGTATCATGATGACATTTGTATGTGCTAAAGATTCTTCTATAAAGCCTGTTCAAATACAAAACAAATATGCCGAAAAAAAACAAAAAATTAATAAAATTAGCAGTAGCGAGTGGAGAAAAGTTAGCAGTAGCGCGCACAGGGGAAGCGTGCTATAGCTATTAGCAGCAGCGAGGTTCCTTTAAGCGCGCTGCTGCAACACTTGTGTAGCAGTAGCGCGGGTGGACCAGCGCTACTGCTATACGTTAGCTGTAGCGCCTTATTAGTAGCGCCGGCCCCCGCGCTACTAAAAGGCCGAAAACCCGCGCTGCTGCTAGGCTTTTCCCTAGTAATGATAACTGCAATTTGGGAATACCATCGCAGTGATTAGTCCAAAAAAATCCGTTGTTTGGCCATTTTCAGGCAAGCAGACTGCCTTCTCCTTATACACTGACATGCACCAAAAGGAACCGTGGGCTGGGGTAGACCAGTAATGCCTTGGGGTAAGTATGATTCCCAAATTAGATGAACCCATATGAGATCCAAATGATTGAGGAATTTGCGCACCATCTTAAGAAAGAGGTTTATGTTCTGAGTGTGCAAATTAAGCACCCCTAATCGATCTTGATCCTTTGGTTTGCAAACTAACTCCCAGGTAGCAAGTGGTGGATTTTTCTTCTCCAAATCTTTGCCTCTCCAAAAGCGGTGCCTCCTATACTTGTCAATTTGTTAAATAATACCTTTGTACAGAAGCAGGAAACTCATGAGAAATGTGGGCTAAGAGGAAAGCACAACATTAACAATTAGTAGTCTGCCATCATAACTCAGGTGTTGTGAGCAATTTAGTCTTTTCTTGAATTCTCTCAATAACATACATGAAAAAAATTCATCTTTGGTTTGTTATAGCTGAGGGGCACTCCCAACTAAGTAAAAGGGAAGGCCCCAACCTTGCATTCCAAAATGTGGGACAAAGCATGAATGCCATTTTTAGGAATATTAATAGGAAGCATGTTGGATTTTTGGTATTTGACTTTCGGTCCTGATGCTTTAGAAAAGAGAACCATGAGTCCCTTTAGCTGATAGAGTTGTGTTGAGCATGCCTGCATGATGATGTGGTATCGTCAGCATATTGCAGAACGAGGAAGTCAGGCCATGCAATACAGGTGATTGGGGCTTCCAAAACATCTTTCTGCATTGCATTATTCAAGATTGTCTGGAGAAAGTCTGCAGCTAAGACAAATAACAGAGGAGAAAGAGGGTCCCCCGGCCTCACTCCTCTTTTACACCCAAACTACATGCCTGGGGCACTATTGTTTTCTTACACTTACTTAGTAATTTCTTTTTTTTTCATCCATGAAACATCGGAAGGTGTCAAACAATACTCCCTTTGTAAACAAATATAAGAGTGCTTAGATCACTAAAGTTGTGACCTAAACGCTCTTATATTTCTTTAAGGAGGGAGTACCTATTAAGACTGATTGCCTTTTTGTTCACAGATTGTGCATGATTACACAATTTATAAGATATATAAAACTTCTCCGGATTTGATAGGGTGGCCTCACATGACATGTTCATGTGGCACAGAACTGAGATGCCACATGTGGTTGCCTGTAACGATCTAGACTAGTCCCACACACCAACACTAGTCTTTCCTGTGCACTGTATCCTCACTCCTGCGCACCCAAGATCAACTTTCCGGTCGGTCACCCATCCTCGAATTGTGAAGGTGCACCTTGTTTGTAAGAGTAGTCTATCATTCGGGATGTCACATACACGCCCCTCAAAGCAGTCGACGTCCCCGTCGGCCTAGCTAGAACGTTCTCTCTTGGCACAGGTTTGTGAGTGTTAGTGCCACCATCCACACATGCCCCATGTATGCATCATTGGCCCGCACACGCCCGTTTAACCATGAGGGCCGGCGTTGATACCAATTGTAACGCCCTGACCAAATCCATCAGTTCCGGGCTATTGTGCTAGCGATCTAGACTGGCCCCGCACTTTGTCCTCACTTGTGCGCACCCGGGACCAACTTGCCACTCGGTCACCTATTCGCGAATTTCTCCAAGTCAAGCACACTTAACTTTGAGATTCCTTTTTGATGGGCTCCCGAAAAAATGTGCACCTTGTTTATATGAGTAGTCTATCATTCCTATTAAGTTTGAGATGTCACAACAGCATATCACAAATTTTAGAAATAATTGTATGAAATTTCTATTAATATTGAGAGGATTTTATCTCACTGATTCTAACAATAAAATGAGTGAATTTTCTTGAAAATTTAAAGATATTATATTCTACAATATACCGCAAAACCATAACCTTTATTTTCCTCATGGTTCTGGCATGTAAGCCACTCACTAAATTTTTTAAAGTGGTTAAATTGCAGAATAATGTGCAATATCTGGTAACTAGATGAGAACTTAGATTGTGCAACCTTTGATACATAGTGGCAACTCAAGGGTTAAATGTGGATATAAACTTAAACGGTAGGACAAAGGGTAAAGGGTTGGGGATGAAATTAGTATTCCTTCGAAAACTATACTCGCGAAAAAGAACATTAAATTCTTATGCAATGTGCATTCTATTTCTTCTATACATGTTTTGATAAAAATCGGAATCAAGATATTTTTCTCATATAGAAGTCTTGCATTGAAGAATACTCAAAACCAATAAAGGCATATTGTGCATTTTTCTTAAATGAGGCGAGAGACCTACCGTTTTCATTAATTGAGAACGTAGTAAGAATTATCTGGATTTGTAAAAAAAATCAGGAAAAATAACCCTGCACACATTACAAGGAACATGGCTATCATCAGCCAACCTAGCCCAACATGGATGCCACAGAGCTGTTGAGAAAAATAACATTCGTCGAGGGTGGCCGCAAGTGTCATTCATAACCAATCGCCTCGCCAAACAGGAGTGAACAAAGACATAAAACTAACGATTATGTCATAGACACCGTGTGATCTTGAGTGCGACGAATGATGACGATCCATTATGTCGGGTCGGGTTTGTCCACGCATATGTTTTCATTTGGCGGCGCTCTAAACATACCCATAATTTCTATTTGAGAGAAAATGTATGGGTTTTCTATACCACTTACAAGCCAAGTCGATTCTATTCCGCTTTACCCAAAAGCTTGCAGGGGGAGGGGGGAAAATCGTATGAGACCAGGTTATTCAGTCGCAAGGAGCGAGCAAATAGTGAAAGCAGCCCTCGAGTCCGGCATTTCGGAGGCCACCCCCTCCCGATCCCGACGACCATCCATCCATCCACCCCCCATGGACCACGCCCCGCGCCACGGCGTCCCGCCGTCCTCCTCCTCCTCCGCGGCGGCGCCGGCGACCTCGCCGGAGTTCTCGCTGCCGCCGAGCCGCCTCCCGCTGGAGGACATCCTCTTCTGCGTCGACGTCGACGCCGAGGCGCGCTCCGAGATGAAGGTCGCCGCCGCGTCCGCGTCCGCGTCCCCCGCCTCCTCCGGCTCCACCGGCTCCCCCGGCCCCGGCGCGCTCATGGATCCGGCGGCGCCCCCACGCTCCGCGCGCCCGGCGGTGCGGCGGATGGACGCCGTCAAGCAGGCCCTCATGCTCTTCCTCCACAGCAAGCTCACCATGTGCCCCGACCACCGCTTCGCCTTCGCCTCCCTCCGCGACACCGTCTCCTTGGTAGTACTCTACTGCCCTCCTTGTCCCCTCACTCTCTCGGGTAGATAACCAGACGAGGAGTGCTTCGGTACACGCCCCCTGATTTCTAGGGTTAACCGTTTCAGTTCATGTGTGCGATTTTTTGCCACTCACTGCAGATCTGTTTGCTTAACGATTTATGATGTTGCCCATTTGAATGCCGAATCCGGATACATGAAGAAATGGACATGAAAACTGAGTAGTTGCCCAAAAATTTCCCCAACTGCAGAACATTGGCCCCACAAAATTATCCCTATTGATTAACCTATGCTAGTTTCTTGATATTCTTTAGTTTGCCTTTAGTGTTGTGGGTTAATGAATTCCAGAAGTTGTTTCAGCAATGTGGTAATGAACTGAGGGATTGCCTTTAGTTATTCTGAAGTTAAGTTTGTAGTTTGATACTTTGATTTGAGCTTTGTGGGTTACTCTCATATATTGCTTTCTGCAATGTGATGGTGAACTGGGGATTGACTTGTTTTATTCTGAATTTAAGATAAGCAAAGAATTCACCAGTGATGCTGCTTCTTCAATTGAGACTATCCGGTCCCTGGCTGCTACTGACACGAGATATGCAGTGGCTGATCTCACTCATCTCTTCAAGATAGCGTACGAGGAAGGGAAAAGGGCAGAAACGCAAGGGCGACTACTTAGAGTGGTAAGCTTGCTGCAAGTTGCTCTAATTTCTGGTAACATTTTCTGTCTTGCTAGTAATTGTAACTAGCCTACCACCAGGCAGAAATGGCATTGTTTCTAAGCATGTGGGAAGCCAGTAATTGACATATAAATGGCAATGTTTTTTTCTAAACAATGCTGTGTAATAATGTGTTTCGACACAAGGGCATGTAAGTCCCGGGCAGGCTGGTGTTGGTCATCCACAATTCCACTTCACCACTTGTCATCTAATGTCCTAGCATAGCATAAAACATCAATCATAAACTGCTTAATAAGTAGTTCTGATATCCCCAAGACGAAATAGTTAACAGGTTGACAACCATTATGGGACCCTGCGTGTACAAAGTGGTAGGATACCCACTCGTACCTCTTATCAAAGGTACTAGGGTCATCTGTTGATTGTTGTATGGCCACGCCAATCTTCCTTTTGTATAACAATGCCTCCAGTGCTTTGTGCACTATTTGAGATCATTTGCACTGTATTTCTGCATCACCTAGCCTACCATCTGCCTATTTTGGGTGGAGAATGTTCTGATAGCATTCAGAAGTTTCTTTTGTAGAAGGCTCACTGTAGTTTGTGTTATGTATAAAATGCAGTACAATTCTAAACTGAAAAGGCATAGTAGGTTCGTGTCAACAGAGGGTTGACAAAACTTACAAAATGTACTCCCTCCATCCCATAATGTAAGACGTTTTTTGACACTAGTGTCAAAAAACATCTTACATTTATGGGACGGAGGGAGTACAAGTTTAGCAGTACAATTCTAAACTGTTTTTGGTGGAGAATGATTTGATATCATTCAGATCTTTTTTTTGTCAGAAGGCTTACTGCATCTCACGACATGTATAAAATGCATGTACAATTCTAAACTGGAATGGCCTAGTAGGTTGATGTGCACAGAAGGTTAACAATACGAATAGGATGTGTCGTATATAGTACAGTACTGCTTTGTGTGTGCATGCTGTTGTTATTTGTGGATTGCGACTTGGTTTTGATTTCCAAGAGAACCGATTATTCCAGGTACTCATCTACTGCCGGTCCTCAACCAAGCCACACCATCAGTGGCCCGTAAAGCCGAAGAACTTCACCATGGACATAGTCTATCTGCACGACAAGCCTACTGCTGATAACTGCCCACAAAACGTGTATGACTCGCTGGTTGATGCCCTTGAGCATGTCAGCCAGTACGAGGGCTACATTCTTGAGAGCGGCCAAGGGCTTGCCCGGGTCCTGTTCCGCCAGATATGCATCATCTTATCGCACCCCTTGCTACGCTGCATGCAGGATGACCTTGACATTCCCAAGCAAGTTGTTAAGAAAATTCTGGCCATTGAAGGTGTGCAGAGCGAAGATGGCGCTCCGGTCTCCAGCAGCCAGTAGCGAGTCACCCTAGTTCAATGGTATGTGTCCATGAAGCCTGTTCTGTGTGTTGTAAAGGGCCAAGCAGATGACACTTTTACTGCTGTGGAGAGCTTGGGTTGGCATTGAACTTGTATAAATTGCTCCTTTATTTGCAGCATATCAATCACTGCAATCTACCTTGTATTTTCTCGGTGTCGTGAACGGGTGACGAATCTGATACTAGCATTTTTTTGCCGGTTTCTGTATTGTGCAGTGGGTATCTTTTGCATAGAGAAATGCCATGCATCTGGTTAGGTAGATATAGTACCTTACATGAGTTTAACCTGTTTTTTCTCTTGTTATATACATTCAGAAGATCTGAAATGTTAAATGGATAGTTCACATAAATCTCAAATTCATCGTTGTGGGCGACATTTGTGACCAAAAAGGGAAGCAATCTATTACAAGACACCACTCTGGGGCAAAGAAAAAATTTAAAAGCTGGTTTTGATTGTGTTTTTTGTCCTTCGAATCGATCCATAATTTCATACTTCCTTTTCCTGTCTCTGGCCGCCATTTTCGACCATTCGAGCTAATGTTGCCGGTGATGGTCCCGACAAGATGATCACCCCTCCTAGCCGGTTTTGGCCGCCGGCGATCCGTTGACGTCGTTTATGAAGAGCAGCAGGGCATCCACGAGAACATGCCGCCCTTGGGCGCTTCCGGCTCCGCTTCCGGTTTGCTGCTTGCCCCCTCCGGCGCCGGCGTCTCCGCTGCCGGCTCCGCCGTTCTCGGCGTCGGCGGCATGTCGATAGATTGCCGAGCTCTCTTGGAGCTGTACCTCTTGTCCTCCATCAGACTGCACATATGATCGAGCTCGGAATTTTACCGACGAACGAAGAACGTGCATGATGTAATGCGAAAGAACAAAGAAGTGACCAAAGGCGTGGCGTACTTGGGGAAGGCGAAGGAGTAGCTCGGGGCGGCGTCGCCGAGCTCCGGGACGGCGTTGAACTGGCGCGGCGTGGACGTGGCGGAGCTGCCGCGGGGCGGCGTGGCGATGTCCATGAGCTCCGGGTGCGAGAGGAAGTAGCCGGTGAAGTCGCAGGAGGGCGCGACCTGGAGCCCGAACACCGACTCGGTGGACATCATGCTCCAGTCCCTGCCGGGCTCCGACGTGTCCCGCTCGAACACGGACGCCGGGATCCGGCCGTCGCCGAGCATCCCCTCCCCGCCGAGCACCACGGGCGGCTGCCGGTCCATCAGCTGCGGCAGCGGCGGCATGTCGTCGTACGCGAACGAGTCGGTCGCGGCGTAGCGGTACGCCGGAGCCGCCGCCGTGGCCTCACCGCTGCCCTCCTTGCCCTGCAGCTCGCCGGCGCCGCCTTCCCGGAGTCCCAACGCCATGCTCGCTCGCCGCTAGCTAGCCTCTCCACGAACGGGGGCAAACGCGCACCGACGGCTGGGGCTGGGACCGCGGCCGTCGGACCTTGAGAGATGCTAGGCCGATGGATGGCCTCCCTCGGCGTGGGCGGAGCGTGCAATGTGCAATGTGACCGTCGCCGTTCGGTCGTCGGGATGGGTGGGTGGGTAGCGGCGACGGGCAGCGCCCCCTCCGTTTCGGGTTAATGGTGTTGTGGGTCGGAGGAGGCGGTCGATCAATGGCGATGGTGCCGGGGGTTTTGTGGGATGGGATGGAAGGACGTAAATAGAAGGTGAGTTTGTGGTCGCTAAGTTTGGGTAGGCTTTGCTTTTTATTGCATTTTTTGTCAACAACCTTTTCCTAATACACGTCTAACATTTTTCAATACAAATTGCACATTTTTGTAATACATTGTCAACTTTTTTTCTATGCACGTTTCGAACATTTTTCAAATGCTTGATTACACTTTTTTAAATACAAGATTACTATTTTTTGATACAAGGTCAACATTTTTCCTATAAACACTTTTAAACTTTTTCAAATGCTTGATTAACATTTTTTAAATACAAGATTAAAATTTTATAATACATGGTCAACATTTTTCTATGTGCGTTAACAATTTTTCAAATGCTTGATTAATATTTTTAAATGAAATGTTAATGTTTTTCGAACACATGGTCAACATTTTTCTAAACACATTTAACATTTTTTAAATGATTGATTAAATTTTTTGAAATACTTGTTCAACATTGTTTTCCAAATTTTTGACTAAATTTTTATATACATCATAGAAATTTCCAATCACTTTTTCATACATGGTCAACATTTTTATATACACATTTAATGTTTTTTGCATGATTAACATTTTTTAAATACTTGTTCAACATTTCTTCAAATGCTTGATTAACATTCTTATATACATGATCAAATGTTTTCATCATTTTTTAACATAGTCAACATTTTTGCTATAGACATTTAACCTTTTCTAAATGCTTGATTAGCATTTTTCAAACACTTGTTCAACATTTTTTGAAATGCTTGATTAACATATTTTTTTAATACATGATCAAATTGTTTCATACATATTTTATTTTCTATACACTTTTGGTATACGTGATAAACATTTTCTTTATAAACATTTAACATTTTGCAAACACTTGGTCAACATTTTTCAAATGTTTTATGTAGAGTGATTTTTGTATACATTTATTTAGAATAACTGAAATTTAAAAAAGCAAAAAAAAAGAAACAAAAAGCATGAAAAAGAACAAAACAAATAATGAGGATGTTGTTCCCACGCGCCTGGCCGGCCTGTTGGGGAACGTTGCAGAAAACAAAAAAATTTCCTACTCGTTTCACCAAGATCATCTAGGAGTTCATCTAGCAACGAGTGATTAGATGCATCTACATACCTTTGTAGATCGCGCACGGAAGCGTTCAAAAAAACGGTGATGATGTAGTCGTACTCGACGTGATCCAAATCACCGATGACCAGCGCCGAACGGACGGCACCTCCGCGTTCAACACACGTACGGGTCGGGAGACGTCTCCTCCTTCTTGATCCAGCAAGGGGGGAGGAGAGGTTGATGAAGATCCAGCAGCACGACGGCGTGGTGGTGGATGCAGGGCGTCACAGCAGCAGGGCTTCGCCGAGACTACGAGGGAGAGACGTAACGGGGGGAGGTGGAGGCGCCAGGGGCTGGTGTGAAATCCCTCCTCTCCCCCTCACTATATATAGGGGTGCCAGGGGGGCGCCGGCCCTAGTAGATGGCATCTACTAGGGGGGGCGGCGGCCAAGGGGAGGTTTCCCTCCCCCCCAAGGCACCTAGGGGTGCCTTCCACCACATGGACTCTTCCATGGTGGAAACCCTAGGCGCATGGGCCTATAGGGGCTGGTGCCCTTGGCCCATCTAGGCCAAGGCGCACCCCCTACAGCCCATGTGGCCCCCCGGGACATGTGGCCCCACCCGGTGGACCCCCGGGACCCTTCCGGTGGTCCCGGTACAATACCGATAACCCCGAAACTTGTCCCGATGCCCGAAATAGCACTTCCTATATATAATTCTTTACCTCCGGACCATTTCGGAACTCCTCGTGACGTCCGGGATCTCATCCGGGACTCCGAACAACATTCGGGTTTCTGCATATACATATCTTCATAACCCTAGCGTCACCGAACCTTAAGTGTGTAGACCCTACGGGTTCGGGAGACAAGCAGACATGACCGAGACGACTCTCCGGTCAATAACCAACAGCGGGATCTGGATACCCATGTTGGCTCCCACATGCTCCACGATGATCTCATCGGATGAACCACGATGTCGAGGATTCAATCAATCCCGTACGCTATTCCCTTTGTCTATCGAAATGTTACTTGCCCGAGATTCGATCGTCGGTATCCCAATACCTCGTTCAATCTCGTTACCGGCAAGTCACTTTACTCGTACCGTAATGCATGATCCCGTGACCAGACACTTGGTCACTCTGAGCTCATTATGATGATGCATTACCGAGTGGGCCCAGTGATACCTCTCCGTCATACGGAGTGACAAATCCCAGTCTTGATCCATGTCACCCAACAGACATTTTCGGAGATACCCGTAGTCTACCTTTATAGTCACCCAGTTACGTTGTGACGTTTGGCATACCCAAAGCACTCCTACGGTATCCGGGAGTTACACGATCTCATGGTCTAAGGAAAAGATACTTTGACATTGGAAAACTCTAGCAAACGAACTATACGATCTTGTGCTATGTTTAGGATTGGGTCTTGTCCATCACATCATTCTCCCAATGATGTGATCTCGTTATCAATGACATCCAGTGTCCATAGTCAGGAAACCATGACTATCTGTTGATCAACGAGCTAGTCAACTAGAGGCTCACTAGGGACATGTTGGTGTCTGTTATTCACACATGTATTACGATTTCCGGATAACACAATTATAGCATGAATAAAGACAATCATCATGAACAAGGAAATATAATAATAATGCTTTTATTATTGCCTCTAGGGCATATTTCCAACAGTCTCCCACTTGCACTAGAGTCAATAATCTAGTTACATTGTGATGAATCGAACACCCATGGAATTCTGGTGTTGATCATGTTTTGCTCTAGGGAGAGGTTTAGTCAACGGATCTGCTACATTCAGGTCCGTATGTACTTTACAAATCTCTATGTCTCCATCTTGAACATTTTCACGAATGGAGTTGAAGCGACGCTTGAAGTGCCTTGTCTTCTTGTGAAACCTGGGCTCCTTGGCAAGTGCAATAGCTCCAGTGTTGTCACAGAAGAGCTTGATCGGCCCCGACGCATTGGGTATGACTCCTAGGTCGGTGATGAACTCCTTCACCCATATTGCTTCATGTGCTGCCTTCGAGGCTGCCATGTACTCCGCTTCACATGTAGATCCCGCCATGACGCTTTGCTTGCAACTGCACCAGCTTACTGCCCCACCATTCAAAATATACACGTATCCGGTTTGTGACTTAGAGTCATCCAGATCTGTGTCGAAGCTAGCGTCGACGTAACCCTTTACGACAAGCTCTTTGTCACCTCCATAAACGAGAAACATTTCCTTAGTCCTTTTCAGGTACTTCAGGATATTCTTGACCGCTGTCCAGTGTTCCTTGCCGGGATTACTTTGGTACCTTCCTACCAAACTGACGGCAAGGTTAACATCAGGTCTGGTATACAGCATGGCATACATAATAGAACCTATGGCTGAGGCATAGGGGATGACGCTCATCTCTTCTATATCTTTTGTCGTGGTCGGACATTGAGCTGAGCTCAATTTCATACCTTGTAATACAGGCAAGAACCCCTTCTTGGATTGATCCATATTGAACTTCTTCAATATCTTATCAAGGTATGTGCTTTGTGAAAGACCTATGAGGCGTCTCGATCTATCTCTATAGATTTTGATGCCTAATATATAAGCAGCTTCTCCAAGGTCCTTCATTGAAAAACTTTTATTCAAGTAGGCCTTGATGTTGTCCAAGAGTTCTATATCATTTCCCATCAAAAGTATGTCATCTACATATAGTATGAGAAATGCTACAGAGCTCCCACTCACTTTCTTGTAAACGCAGGCTTCTCCATAAGTCTGTGTAAACCCAAACACTTTGATCATCTCATCAAAGCGAATGTTCCAACTCCGAGATGCTTGCACCAGCCCATAAATCGAGCGTTGGAGCTTGCACACTTTGTCAGCATTCTTAGGATCGACAAAACCTTCCGGCTATATCATATACAATTCTTCCTTAAGGAAACCATTAAGGAATGCCGTTTTGACGTCCATTTGCCATATTTCGTAATCATAGAATGCGGCAATTGCTAACATGATTCGGACGGACTTCAGCTTCGCTACCGGTGAGAAAGTCTCATCGTAGTCAACCCCTTGAACTTGTCGATAACCCTTAGCGACAAGCCGAGCTTTATAGATGGTCACATTACCATCCGCGTCTGTCTTCCTCTTAAAGATCCATTTATTTTCTATGGCTCGCCGCTCAACGGGCAAGTCAGTCAAAGTCCATACTTTGTTTTCATACATGGATCCTATCTCGGATTTCATGGCTTCTAGCCATTTGTCGGAATCCGGGCCCGCCATCGCTTCTTCATAGTTCGAAGGTTCACCGTTGTCTAACAGCATGATTTCCAAGACAGGGTTGCCGTACCACTCTGGTGCGGAACGTGTCCTTGTGGACCTTCGAATTTCAGTAGGGGCTTGATCAGAAGTATCTTAATCATTGTCATTAACTTCCTCTCTAGTCGGTGCAGGCACCTCAGGAACATTTTCTTGAGTTGCGCCATTTTCCGGTTCAAGAGGTAATACTTCATCAAGCTCTACTTTCCTCCCACTTACTTCTTTCGAGAGAAACTCTTTCTCCAGAAAGGACCCATTCTTGGCAACAAAGATCTTGCCTTCGGATCTGAGGTAGAAGGTGTACCCAATAGTTTCTTTTGGGTATCCTATGAAGACGCATTTTTCCGACTTGGGTTCGAGCTTTTCAGGTTGAAGTTTCTTGACATAAGCATCGCATCCCCAAACTTTTAGAAACGACAGCTTAGGTTTCTTCCCAAACCATAATTCATACGGTGTCGTCTCAACGGATTTCGACGGAGCCCTATTTAAAGTGAATGCGGCAGTCTCTAAAGCATAGCCCCAAAAGGAAAGCGGTAAATCGGTAAGAGACATCAAGATCGCACCATATCTAACAGAGTGCGATTACGACGCTCGGACACACCATTACACTGAGGTGTTCCATGCGGCGTGAGTTGTGAAACTATTCCACATTTTCTTAAGTGCGTGCCAAATTCGTGACTCAAGTATTCTCCTCCACGATCTGATCGTAGAAACTTGATTTTCCTGTCACGTTGATTTTCAACCTCACTCTGAAATTCCTTGAACTTTTCAAAGGTTTCAGACTTGTGTTTCATTAAGTAGATATACCCATACCTACTTAAATCATCAGTGAGGGTGAGAACATAACGATAGCCACCGCGAGCCTCAACACTCATCGGACCGCACACATCAGTATGTATGATTTCCAATAAGTCGGTTGCTCGCTCCATTGTTCCTGAGAACGGAGTCTTGGTCATTTTACCCATAAGGCATGGTTCACACGTGTCAAATGATTCATAATCAAGTGACTCTAAAAGTCCATCAGCATAGAGCTTCTTCATGCGTTTGACACCTATGTGACCAAGGCGGCAGTGCCACAAGTATGTGGGACTATCATTATCAACCTTACTTCTTTTGGTACTCACATTATGAACATGTGTAGCATCACGTTCGAGATTCATAAAGAATAAACCATTCACCATAGGAGCATGACCATAAAACATATCTCTCATAAAAATGGAACAACCATTATTCTCAGATTTAAAAGAGTAGCCATCTCGAATTAAACGAGATCCCGATACAATGTTTATGCTCAAAGCTGGCACTAAATAACAATTATTAAGGTTTAAAACTAATCCCGAAGGGAGATGCAGAGGTAGCGTGCCGACGGCGATCACATTGACCTTGGAACCATTCCCGACGCGCATCGTCACCTCGTCCTTTGCTAGTTTCCGCTTATTCCGCAGCCCCTGCTTTGAGTTACAAATGTGAGCAACTGCACCGGTATCAAATACCCAGGAGCCACTACGGGCACTAGTAAGGTACACATCAATTACATGTATATCACATATACCTTTTGTTTTGCCGGCCTTCTTATCCGCTAAGTACTTAGGGCAGTTCCGCTTCCAGTGACCGCTTCCCTTGCAATAAAAGCACTCAGTCTCGGGCTTGGGTCCATTCTTTGGCTTCTTCCCGGCAGCTTGCTTGCCGGGCGCGGCAACCTCCTTGCCGTCCTTCTTCAAGTTCTTTTTACCCTTGCCTTTCTTGAACTTAGTGGTTTTATTGACCATCAACACTTGATGTTCCTTCCTGACTTCTACCTCTGCTGATTTCAGCATAGCAAATACTTCAGGAATGGTCTTTTCCATCCCCTGCATATTGAAGTTCATCACAAAGCTCTTGTAGCTTGGTGGAAGCGACTGGAGGATTCTGTCAATGACCGCATCATCCGGGAGATTAACTCCCAGCTGAGTCAAGCGGTTATGCAACCCAGACATAGTGAGTATGTGCTCACTGACAGAACTGTTTTCCTCCATCTTACAGCTGAAGAATTTGTCGGAGACTTCATATCTCTCGACCCGGGCATGAGCTTGGAAAACCATTTTCAGCTCTTCGAACATCTCATATGCTCCATGTCTCTCAAAACGCTTTTGGAGCCCCGGCTCTAGGCTGTAAAGCATGCCGCACTGAACGAGGGAGTGGTCATCGGAACGTGACTGCCAAGCGTTCATAACATCTTGTTCTGCAGGGAGAACGGGTGCGTCACCAAGCGGTGCTTGTAGGACATAATCTTTCTTGGCAGCTATGAGGATGATCCTCAGGTTCCGGACCCAGTCCGTATAGTTGCTGCCATCGTCTTTCAGCTTGGTTTTCTCTAGGAACGCGTTGAAGTTGAGGACTACGTTGGCCATTTAATCTACAAGACATATTGCAAAGATTTTAGACTAAGTTCATGATAATTAAGTTCAACTAATCAAATTATTAATGAACTCCCACTTAGATTAGACATCCCTCCAGTCATCTAAGTATTACATGATCCGAGTTAAACTAGACCGTGTCCGATCATCACGTGAGACGGACTAGTCAACATCGGTGAACATCTTCATGTTGATCGTATCTTCTATACGACTCATGCTCGACCTTTTGGTCTTCTGTGTTCCGAGGCCATGTCTGTACATGTTAGGCTCGTCAAGTCAACCTAAGTGTTTGCATGTGTAAATCTGTCTTACACCCGTTGTATGTGAACGTCTGAATAAAACACCCGATCATCGCGTGGTGTTTTGAAACAGCGAACTGTCGCAACGGTGCACAGTTAGGGGGAACACTTCTTGAAATTATTGTGAGGGATCATCTTATTTACTACCGTCGTTCTAAGTAAACAAGATGCAAAACATGATAAACATCACATGCAATCAAATAATAAACGTGACATGATATGGCCATTATCACATAGCTCCTTTGATCTCCATCTTGGGGCTCCATGATCATCTTGTCACCGGCTTGACACCATGATCTCCATCATCATGATCTCCATCATCGTGTCTCCATGAAGTTGCTCGCCAACTATTACTTCTACTACTATGGCTAACGCGTTTAGCAATAAAGTAAAGTAATTTACATGGCGTTTCTTGATGACACGCATGTCATATAAAAGAATAAAGACAACTCCTATGGCTCCTGCCGGTTGTCATACTCATCGACATGCAAGTCGTGATTCCTATTACAATAGCATGAACATCTCATACATCACATATAGATCGTTCATCATTCATCACAACTTTGGCCATATCATATCACAAACCACTTGCTGCAAAAACAAGTTAGACGTCCTCTAATTGTTGTTGCAAGTTTTACGTGGCTGAATTAGGGTTCTACCAAGAATGTTTTCTTACCTACGTTAAAGCCACAACGTGATTTGTCAACTTCTATTTACCCTTCATAAGGACCCTGTTCATCGATTCCGCTCCAACTAAAGTGAGAGAGACAGACACCCGCCAGCCACCTTATGCAACTAGTGCATGTTAGTCGGTGGAACCGGTCTCACGTAAGCGTACGTGTAAGGTTGGTTAATCTAGGAGTTCATCTAGCAATGAGTGATTAGATGCATCTACATACCTTTGTAGATCGCGCACGGAAGCGTTCAAAAAAACGGTGATGATGTAGTCGTACTCGACGTGATCCAAATCACCGATGACCAGCGCCGAACGGACGGCACCTCCGCGTTCAACACACGTACGGGTCGGGAGACGTCTCCTCCTTCTTGATCCAGCAAGGGGGGAGGAGAGGTTGATGAAGATCCAGCAGCACGACGGCGTGGTGGTGGATGCAGGGCGTCACAGCAGCAGGGCTTCGCCGAGACTACGAGGGAGAGACGTAACGGGGGGAGGTGGAGGCGCCAGGGGCTGGTGTGAAATCCCTCCTCTCCCCCCACTATATATAGGGGTGCCAGGGGGGGCGCCGGCCCTAGTAGATGGCATCTACTAGGGGGGCGGCAGCCAAGGGGAGGTTTCCCTCCCCCCCAAGGCACCTAGGGGTGCCTTCCACCACATGGACTCTTCCATGGTGGAAACCCTAGGCGCATGGGCCTATAGGGGCTGGTGCCCTTGGCCCATCTAGGCCAAGGCGCACCCCCTACAGCCCATGTGGCCCCCCGGGACAGGTGGCCCCACCCGGTGGACCCCCGGGACCCTTCCGGTGGTCCCGGTACAATACCGATAACCCCGAAACTTGTCCCGATGCCCGAAATAGCACTTCCTATATATAATTCTTTACCTCCGGACCATTCCGGAACTCCTCGTGACGTCCGGGATCTCATCCGGGACTCCGAACAACATTCGGGTTTCTGCATATACATATCTTCATAACCCTAGCGTCACTGAACCTTAAGTGTGTAGACCCTACGGGTTCGGGAGACAAGCAGACATGACCGAGACGACTCTCCGGTCAATAACCAACAGCGGGATCTGGATACCCATGTTGGCTCCCACATGCTCCACGATGATCTCATCGGATGAACCACGATGTCGAGGATTCAATTAATCCCGTACGCTATTCCCTTTGTCTATCGAAATGTTACTTGCCCGAGATTCGATCGTCGGTATCCCAATACCTCGTTCAATCTCGTTACCGGCAAGTCACTTTACTCGTACCGTAATGCATGATCCCGTGACCAGACACTTGGTCACTCTGAGCTCATTATGATGATGCATTACCGAGTGGGCCCAGTGATACCTCTCCGTCATACGGAGTGACAAATCCCAGTCTTGATCCATGTCACCCAACAGACACTTTCGGAGATACCCGTAGTCTACCTTTATAGTCACCCAGTTACGTTGTGACGTTTGGCATACCCAAAGCACTCCTACGGTATCCGGGAGTTACACGATCTCATGGTCTAAGGAAAAGATACTTTGACATTGGAAAACTCTAGCAAACGAACTATACGATCTTGTGCTATGTTTAGGATTGGGTCTTGTCCATCACATCATTCTCCCAATGATGTGATCTCGTTATCAATGACATCCAGTGTCCATAGTCAGGAAACCATGACTATCTGTTGATCAACGAGCTAGTCAACTAGAGGCTCACTAGGGACATGTTGGTGTCTGTTATTCACACATGTATTACGATTTCCGGATAACACAATTATAGCATGAATAAAGACAATCATCATGAACAAGGAAATATAATAGTAATGCTTTTATTATTGCCTCTAGGGCATATTTCCAACATGGCCCAACTGGCGCCATCCTTCACCGAAGGTTCTTGCCGTCTCCTTTAATGTGAGACATAGTGGCGCATAGAAATGTCGGTCTGAGATAACCTGGGCATTTGTCGGGCCGGGCCGGGCTTGCATGAATCCAACATTTAAAAGACAAGCCCGAGCCCTGCCTGATAGATCGCTCTTTTCTCAAGTTGGAAAGCCCATCCTGGGTGCCTTGTTACAATAATATATATTCAACAAATATGCCAGCAACCCGATCCAAGGATCCAAAACCTGGGAGCCACTAGTTAACGAGCACTCCTTCGGAAGCCTCGCAACGATCATCGCCACTTGGCGCGCTCTTAGCCATTTATCACGTGTCGCGCTCTGTGCGTTTCCTCCGGATTTTTTTATTTTTCCGCACGCGTTTTCGGCTATTTATACGGGGTTTTTTCGGGGGTTTTTGACGTTTTGGTTTTCTACCTGTCTTCCTTAGCTTTTCGACCAAAAAAAATTCACGAAAAAAGTGTTCTTCTTCCTTTCACGAGAGTTACGGTTGTGCCTCCCAGAAATGAAAAAAAACGCGTTTTCTATTTTTTTCCTTTCGCGAGAGTCACGGCCGTGCCTCTCGGAAACGAAAAAAAATTGTGTTTACTACTTTTTCTTCCTTTCGCGAGTCCAGGGTAGATGAGTTGGTAGCCTATTTTTTACCTCTCGTTCCAGGGTTGGATGCAACATTTCTATGTTATAGATAGGTGAGTTGAGCAATACTTGTTTTCGAGGATTTCCACAAGTCCGTCCGAGTTGAGGGGCTAGGGCTTGAATCCGGTCGGTTGTCCGACAGTGCCGTAGTTGAATAAGCATTTCCTTTATTTACTTCTAGAAGGACTCGAAGTGAGACCAGAGAGAGAAGAGTTTTCCCGCAAACCATAGCGACTAGCTAGTCTCAAAACAAAAGAGTTCTTTTTACAGTAGCGGGGTTGGAAAAGTAAGGAAAGTCAAGCCCGATGATTCTGTGGGAAGGGACGGATTTCGAATTCCTTTTTCCTTCCTTTTTACGCCACCTCCTCCCAATCCTTGAAGATATGAAGCAATATTTTATTAAGACTAAGTGAAGGTTGGTATGGCCCAATCCCATCATTTAAATGAGAGTGGATCGAGGGAATGGAATCTAGACTATAGATTGAACTAGAAAAAAAATGCAATCTATTCATTCATTCATCTTATCTTCCATTTTAGAAAGTAGCAAGCAGCGAATAAAACGGCTGCAGCAAGAAGTTTCGCACTCTAACTCAAAACGGATTTCGCGCATTGAAAGTGTCATCCCTTGCTTTGTTCTAACCGCCCTTCCTTTAAGTTTCAGTATTCGAAACTCTTCGTAGAATTAGATTGTTTATTTAGTATAGAATAGGAGAAGAAGGGCTTCATTGCCCCTAGTATTCCCGCATGTAGCTTTGAAAAGGGCGAGGTGTTGTTCAGGGTTCCCTACCCCATTCAACATTTTGCATTTTGGCGCAGTATAGTATACCCCTTCCTTGGGGTACGGTACCATATCAAATTCACTAGGGCCTCTTTCCTCTCTTTTTGTTGGCAACCCCTGTCAATGTATGTTTGATTTGGGAGGCTACCAATTCTGGAATTTCTTCTCGAGACATCCCCGTCAGTCAACTTCTCTTCGGGATGGGTCGTTGGTCTTTGTGGGAGATAATGTGTCAGTCGTGGTAGAAGTTGCTCCCTGAGTAGGCATGGGCGCCCGCCTAGATGAAGGGATTTTCTCATCTTGAGGTGTCGGGAGGAGTAAAGGAGATTGACTCTTCTCTGTCATTAGCCTTTTTATTGACACTAGCTCTTTATATAGTCAATTTTTTGGAGGAGTATCGTATCGGTAGGCACAAATCATTGGTATTGGATGTATCGTTAGGTTGTGCCGAGTCAAATCAATGGAGCTTATTTTTTTTCCGTTGCAGAAAAGAGATCCCTTACCCTTTCTTTAGAAAATGATGAATATGAAGTCCGGGAGGCTGCGGGTACTATGGATCCTCTGACTCCCAATCGGGTTACCTTCCTGGGTCTCGCCGGTGTTGCCTGTAGGTCATGATGTGCCTCGAGATGGCCGTCTCCTGTCCCCCTGCTCGTGGGGAATCCGCTCCTGGGGCGTCGCTCTGCTGCGTCTGGCCCGTCCTCTAGGCACCTTTGGAGGGCGGGGAGTGTGACAACGTACACGCTTCCCTTTACTCCATAGGGCCTTTTCCTCAGTTGCAGGGTTTGGTGGCCCGAAATTGACTTGGCTTTGCCAAAAGGCCTCATCTCCAAAGCCCGGCTCGCGAGGCGTCCCTCTCGCTGTAGGGCGGAGCCCCCTCGCCTCGCTCTTGTGACATGCTATGTTTCCCTTCTTCCATTCTCAAGTCAAGGGTGAGTCCCATGCGTCAGTTTGTGGATCGCGGTCTCACGCACTAATCCCTACAGGTGCCCATAGTAGGCCGACCGCCCTACCTAAACCAATCATCATATCGGTCCCTAGGCCCCATTGCTGGAAAGGCTCGGCTTCAAAACCGTACGTGGAGCTTCCGCCTCATACGGCTCCTCTAGGGATGGGGGTAGGCCCAGGCCAGGCTTGTGCGGTTAAGGTTGTTGTACACGACCTCAGTTGAGCATTCAGTTAGAGGCGGCGATCGCAGGTTCGCCGGAGGAGAGGGTGTTGCGAGCAAGATTGCACAAACAAAGCCCTCCTGCCCGCAACCCTATTCTAGAAATTAGGCTGGCTACGTTACTTATAACCATAGAACGAGCAATGAATCCCCAACGACAAACGAACAAGGGGCAGGGCATTTTTGGGGAGTAGCCCACTTCAGAAGAAACTTCCTGGCACATACATTAACGGAGCCATCGAAAGGTGACTGAAACACCTGAAACGGGGACTACCCGAGCTAATGATAGAGGCAAGAACACTTTCCGGCCAAGTCCCATTAATTGATCATAACGATATCGTGGAAATGCTGCACGGACCCATATATATAGAAACAGAAAAAGAAGAACCTTGATACTAAACCAGATCGAACAAGGGATCTTCTTGGAAATGGGAAGATCTAGGATAGGCAGCCAACCTCCTAGAAAGAGCGATGTGCATAGACCGGTGAGTAGGGATGCAGCTCCGTGGACCGCTCATCGGGTCTGATAGGTGGTGGTATCACACCCTTCTCAAAGGAACCGTACGTGAGACTCTCGCCTCATACGGCTCCGTCCTGGAATCTGGACCCCCCTTTTCCTTTGACCAACGGGTCCTCGAACCCATGGGGGTTACGAATCATTCATTCATTGATTGATTTAAGGTAGCTTTAGCCATTGTGGGTAGAAGCTAGTCGCCAGAAGCGAAGCAGCGATCTTCCGGGCCGGAAAGGTTCTATTTTTCTGACGCGTAAGCTACCGCAAAATGAATGAAGGAAAAAGGCCTCAGGATTAGAAAGACTAAAGAGGCATGGAGGGCCGACTACAAGACTACGACTGCAATACAAGCCATGAGCGATAGCGAAGCCTTCAACCTTTTTTTTCGAAAGCCCCACAACTAGCTATCTTATAGCAGATAAGGCAAGCCTACTCAACTAATCTCATGTAAACGCCTGTTCGCTAAAATCCAAATAGAAAAAGACAACTACTTATTAAACATGTAGTTGAGTGCTCCGTCGTTGTTCGGATCTTGACCGAGTCCGAGCTTCCCAAACAGCCTTGTTACAATAATATATATTCAACAAATAAGCCAGCAACCCGATCCAAGGATCCAAAACCTGGGAGCCACTAGTTAACGAGCACTCCTTGGGAAGCCTCGCAACGATCAGCGCCACTTGGCGCGCTCTCAGCCATTTATCACGTGTCGCGTTCTGTGCGTTTCCTCCGGATTTTTTTTATTTTTCCGCACGCGTTTTCGGCTATTTATACGGTTTTTTTTCGACGTTTTGGTTTTCTACCGGTCTTCCTTAGCTTTTCGACCAAAAAAAATTTCACGAAAAAAGTGTTCTTCTTCCTTTCACGAGAGTTACAGTTGTGCCTCCCGGAAACGAAAAAGAGCACGTTTTCTGTTTTTTTTCCTTTCGCGAGAGTCACGGCCGTGCCTCTCGGAAACAAAAAAAACTGTGTTTACTGCTTTTTCTTCCTTTCGCGAGTCACGATTTTGCTTCCACGAGAGGCATGATTGTGCTTTTGCGAGAGTCATGATTTTGCTTCCGCGAGAGACACAGGTGTACTTTCGCGAGAGTCCCGGTCGTGCCTCCTCGGAAACGAAAAAAACACATTTTTTTTCCGCAAGAGTCACGGGTTTGCTTTCGCGAGAAGCATGGTTGTGATTTCATGAGTAGACTGATGTTTAGGTCAGGTTCAAGCCTCACTTTTCACAGTCCAGAGCCCGATATAAAGAAAGTCAGTTAGACATGCTATATGTTGGGGTAATATACAAAATACATGTATGATGTAGCGTTACTTGATTCCAAATATATTTTATTTATTATTTTTAAATTAGAAAATGAGCATTTATCTTTTCTAGGGGTAAATGGGCATTTATCTGGGCCATGGACCGGACAGACTGGGTCCCGAGCTTTGCATTTTGAGCAAGTCCCGGAACGAAACCCGGCCCGATACCCAGAGTTACGTGACACCACACCCCAGCAGCCAATCACGAGTTTCTTGGTTGCTAAAAAATTTCACGAGTTCTTAAAAAAGACCCAGCCAATCACGTCACAGCAACCTCCATCCCACGGATCGCTTCCCCACGATCCGCGTGAGTCGCCCCGAAAACTCCATCCAGCCGTCCATCTCCCACCAATCCAACGCTCCAAACCTCATCTCCCTCCTCCAGCCCCCACCCCGACGCCGCGCGCCTTCTCGCCCCAAAAATTCCCGATCCCCCGCCCACGCCCCGCTCCCCTACTTAACCCCCGCCGCCTCCTCCGTCCCATTCCACCCAAACTCAAATCCCTCACCGGCGAAGCATCCACACCCAAACCCTAGCCTCCGGCTCCGATGGCCCGCACGAAGCAGACGGCGCGCAAATCCACCGGCGGCAAGGCGCCCCGCAAGCAGCTGGCTACCAAGGCGGCGCGCAAGTCGGCCCCGGCCACCGGCGGCGTGAAGAAGCCCCACCGCTTCCGCCCGGGGACCGTCGCGCTCCGGGAGATCCGCAAGTACCAGAAGAGCACGGAGCTGCTCATCCGCAAGCTCCCCTTCCAGCGCCTTGTGAGGGAGATCGCGCAGGACTTCAAGACCGACCTCAGGTTCCAGAGCTCTGCCGTCTCCGCCCTGCAGGAGGCCGCCGAGGCGTACCTGGTGGGGCTGTTCGAGGACACCAACCTGTGCGCCATCCACGCCAAGCGCGTCACCATCATGCCCAAGGACATCCAGCTCGCCCGCCGCATCCGTGGGGAGCGCGCCTAGGTTTTCGGTTGCCGACGGTGAAACTGGGTAGTAGCTGCTCGTGTCTGGTGTCTTATGTCTGTTGGTGTTGATATGATGTGCCGTACTGCCCTATGTAGCCTGGAATGAAATGGCAATGAAAAGTTCAGTTATCATCTGCTGCTAATTTTGTCCTCTGTTTGCTGCTCGATTGCTTTGTGATTTTGCAATGGTGTTCTTGTCCGATGTAGCGTGGTGCTGCAGTGACGGGGTTGAGCAATGCATGGTGCAATGTCAAAGCATTTTGGTCTGCTGTCTGCTCTGCCATCTTCTAACTGCTCGATGTGTGATTCAGTAATTTTGCATGTTGTTTGTACAGGGATCTGATGAACTCCTCATTTGGTCTTTTGGCTTTGTCGGAAGTGAATTTGAGGTTTGTTTGGACTGGTTGGTGCTGATAAGATGATGCTGATGGCGAAGATGCGACAGAGGTTTGTTCTCTGTACATCTTGGTTGTTACTTCATTCAAATTTAGGATAACCATCACAGAACTGACTCAATATCAGTGAACAAAAGCTGAACAACTTGTATATGAGCTTACAACCTGTCTGTATTATCAAATCAATAGTGCTTGCAGTGCAATTGACATGTGAATTGTGTTGTGTTATCTTCCATAGCCACATTTACAGAGTTGTGTTTCTTTCAATGAATTCTTACAGGTTTAACACACACAACGCAAGCTCAGGTGGGGTGGTATCTGGGCCTGTTAAGTATCTGGAATTAAAAATTCATCAGGAAAGACCATCTGTGTGCGGCCTCATAGCTATTTTATCAGGTAAATTTTGAACACCTTGCAAACAGCACTTGCTAGGCAATTTGCAAGACCAATTGACTGTGTCCATCCTCTACCTGTGAGGAGCCAAGGTCAGGTGAGATTCCAGGCAGGAAGAGAAGGAGAGGAAAGGGGTTCCTGCTCTGCTGAAACCATTGCCGGGCAAATGTGGCACTGAGAAGGAGCATATTCCTCAGATTCACCAAGGTGAGGCCTCTTCTCTGATACACATGAGCTTTCATGCTGTCTGCTGTGCGAGCAGTAGATATATACCGCATCCTTAAAAAAAATAGAGATATTATGTGGACAGTCATCTCCTTTTCAGTTGAGGCATCTATGAGATTCAGAAACCATTGCCTCTTCATAGCTTTACTAACAGTGTATGGATTTGGGTCTCAGTATTATCCATCGTTCCCTTGCTATATTTGCAAAGATGGCTTACAGGTTGTACGACCTGTTGGTGAGCTGTTACAGCTTATTGTGCTGATCCCACAAGAGAGCAATAGCGAACTGATTTAGCTTCAACCAACTTACTTTGTTGAAGTTGCAATGGAGAAGAGTTTATTTACATCTTTTGTGCACACTAATTCATTTCAAATGTGTGAAATCAAAGACCGGTGCCTGAACTGAAATACCCACCCATATGCACCTAAAAAGAATCGGCGAGTGGATGGCAGGACGCAGCCAATCCTGAGGGAGGGGTCGTCTAGGAAGTACCGGCAGCAGCATGATCAAGCTAAGCTCATAATGGAAATTCTAACCGGATTTTCATCATTGACCCCCAATGGTTCTCCCACAGAACAGTACTCTTAATAGAATTTCAACTGAACAGTCAAGCTACTACCAAAGCTGTGGGCACCACATTAGAGACTCGCTACTTGTCATTCTAGACATCAGGGGCCATGTTACAGTTAGCCAAGCCAGTTTCATTCTAGACAAGCAAAGCTAAGAAAAACAGAAAAATAACAACAACAATACAAATGGAAACAGAGCATTCAGCTCTGCATGGACCAGTCAATTCCATGGGGACGATCGCATCAGATTCCATGTAAACAGGCGTAATTCCTTTCTGCTCTTAACACACATATATTGTCAAATCTTTTCTTTAGGGGAGTAAAATGGCAAATCTACCTCCTTCAAGTTTGATGAATTCTGATAAATAGTTCGGCCCATGCACACTTCAATGCACAATGTTGTACACGATTGGCAACACTGATCTGCACAACAAGACTGTTGCAGACTGGATATCACCACGCGGGACAGCAGCACTAGTACCAGGACTTGCCTGAGAGGAATATGGACTCCTAGAAATGGTCACCTTACATATGTCTATGTGGATCTTTAGTGAATTCTCTACCAAATCTGCACGTACCCAATTCCATCGCCCGACAGAGACAGCCACCCAATGTTGCTTCTCAGTACCTTGCACCAGTACTGGGGATTTGGATGAGCATTCAGCATCCCTATAGGGTTTTTTAGGCCTTTTTTCTTCTCCTTTCTTTTTTAAGCTGCTGCCTTGTGACCATGAGGTCACGGGTTCAAGTCCTGGAAACAGCCTCTTGCAGAAATGTAGGGAAAGGCTGCGTACAATAGACCCAAAGTGGTCGGACCGTTCCCCAGACCCTGCGCAAGCGGGAGCTACATGCACTGGGGCTGCCCTTTTTTTACATTTAATTTTTAGGATCCAAACCTTTCTAAAGAAAATCTAGAAAAAATCCTAGGTGTTATGAATGATATTTCGCACCACCATGAATTTACCAGATTTGTCCATGTAGTTTTTGACAACTATTTGATTTCAACTTCAATTTTGCCCCCAATTCAGGTTTGAACCGCAAGTAGGTGAAATATGATTATAAAACTTATGAATTTTACTGGGGATATAATATAACATACTTGCCTCAGATATCTTTTTCATGAATTTTAACTACAGGAATCATTGCCAACAAGATATTTTGCAGTTCTTCCAATATTTGAATTTGAACATTTAGCACTTGCTCCAAATACTAAAACTAGTCCATGACATCTGAGAATTTTCAGAGGGGTTGTTTATGACATGTAGGGCCTAGGGAAGTACCACAGCAACTTTTGGATGACATTTTCTTCACAACATTTATTTGAGGGCAGATTTAAGCATCTTGCAAGGTGTCGACCTAAAAGGGATTTAACCATGCAACTGTATGATGATGCCATGAAATGCGGTGCATTAAATTACTTGGTCACAAGTTACCAATAACAAGGTTTTACAAGCTGGGTCATTACAACTAATATGGGCAAATCTACTTCAATTTTTATGAACTCTGGTGGATAGTCCGGCCCGCGCACATTGCAATCAGCAGTGTAGCGCAAAAGTTGGAATGGCAGCACTGGCATGCACAGTAAACACTGACACGACTCACTGTTAGAATTATTGTATAGGGATAGAAGAGGTGTTTAAATTGTATCTATCTCTTCTTCTCTCTATCTCTTGTAACGACCTCTCCTGGTCGATCTCTTTCTGTTCCTGTCGATCTCCCCCTGGTCGATCTCCTCCTCGGTAACTTGTCCACCAAGGCTTTGCCTCAATATATACAACGCGGCCCGAGACAAAGGGTTCTACGCTTTCCAAACTACTTTACATGGTATCAGAGCCAAGAGGTCTTGAGTTCAAGACCCTGCCAACACAGTATTAAATAAAAACGATTCTGCGGCCTACATCGATCCCACGTCTAAGAACTAAAATAGCCTAGACATGAGGGGGAGTGTTGAAATATATTGCCCGCCTCCCTCCATTAGTTCGGACTTTTGGATGAGTTGGTTGTAGCATGAATACAATAGTGTTGAAATATATTGCCCGCCTCCTTCCATTAGTTCAGACTTTTGGATGAGTTGGCTGTAGCATGAATACAATATGGTATCAGAGCCTCTTCCTCATCAGATCAAGAGAGATCGCATCTAGCTATCGTTCGCGACCAAGCCATGTCCACCACCTCTGCCTCCATGTCACCCAGCACCATGGGCGCGATCACCACCACCTCCTCCGCCTCCACCTTTGCTTCCTCATCCACAACTACCAATACCTTCCTTGGATCGCCACCACAGGAGAAGCTGACGAGGGGGAACTTCCTCCTCTGGAAAGCCATCGTACTTCCTCAGATCAAGGGTGCTCAGATGGAGCACCATCTTGACGCCACGAGCCCGCCACCGTTGGCCACCCTCACCATCACCAAGGACGGCAAAGAAGACCAAGTTGTCAACTTCGCCCGCACCCTCTGGTATGCGCAACAACAACAACTCCAAGGGTTCTTGATGGGTTTCTTTTTCCCGCGAGATTCTTTCCCAGGTGGCCACGCTCCAGACGCCGGCCGAGGTGTGGCGCGCCATCAATGACATGTTCATCGCCCAGAGCCAGGCGCGGACGATCAACACCCGCATCGAGCTCACCAACCTTAAAAAAGGTAACCTGACCATGGCAGAGTACCTCGGCAAGATCAAAACCCTCACCGATGAAGTTGCCTGCACCGCCTCGGCCCTCTCCGACCCGGAGATCGTCTCCAAGATTCTTGCCGGCCTCGACATGGAATATAATCCAGTCCTCTCTGCGCTGGCGGCACGAGTGGAACCCATCACGGTTCCGGAGCTGCATAGCCAGCTGCTCAGCTTCGACGCCCGCCTCACCCTCCTCCACGGCGGCGATCTTCGGCAATCTTCTGCGTACTCCGCCTCCCAGGGACGTGGTCGTGGCCGTGGTCACCAGGGCACCAACCGTGGTGGCGGACGCGGCCGCGGTGCCTCCTCGGGCGACGGTGCTCGCTCTGGAGGCGGCTACGGCAACAACTACGACGGCGGCTACGGCAACAACCACGGGGGTGGCGGCTTCAACAACAACACTGGCTGCCGCAACCCCCCCTCTCGTTCTCGCCCTCGGTGTCAACTCTGCAAGAAGGCTGGCCATGAGGTCATCGATTGCTGGCATCGGTACGATGAAAACTTCGTTCCTGACAACAAACTAGTTGCAGCAGCTATGCGCGAGCAAGGCGGGGACGGTGTCTGGTACGTTGACTCCGGTGCTACCGATCACGTCACTAATGAGCTTGAGCAACTTGCCCTACGTGAGACGTATCACGGCAACGATCAGATCCACATAGCCAGCGGTAAAGGTATGGAGATTTGTCACATTGGTCAAGTTTCACTTAATTCCCCTAGTCTTCAACGTGATCTTGTTCTTAAGGATGTTCTCCATGTTCCCCAAGCTGACAAAAATCTTGCCTCGATGTCTCGTTTAGCCATCGATAATGATGTTTTCTTTGAAACTCACCCTCGCTATTTTTTCATTAAGGATTGGGCAACGAGGGCACCTCTCTATCACGGTAGATGCGTCGGCGACCTCTACCCCATCTCCTCCGGAGCTCTTAGCAATAAGCATCGTCGCGTCTACTCCATCGTCAAGCCTTCTTTCGAGCGGTGGCATCAAAGATTAGGACATCCCTCATCAATCATAGTTAGGCAAGTAGTCAATAAAGACAAACTTCCTTTGTCACATAGTTCAAATAAAGAGTCTGTTTGTGAAGCATGTCAATGCGCCAAGAGCCATCAGCTTTCCTATCCTAAGTCTACTAGTGTGTCTCATGCCCCATTACAATTGATCTTCAGTGATGTATGGGGTCATGCTCAAGATTCTTTTGGTCGAAAAAATATTATGTTAGCTTCATTGATGATTACAGCAAGTTCACATGGATTTATTTGCTTAAGTATAAATCCGAAGTCTTTTCAATCTTCCAAGAGTTTCAGAAGCTAGTTGAGCGCCACTTTGATAGGAAAATTATTTCAATCCAAAGTGACTGGGGAGGAGAGTATGAAAAACTCAACTCCGTCTTTCGTAGCATTGGGATCACTCATTATGTGTCCTGCCCTCATGCTCATCAGCAAAACGGTTCTGCTGAACGCAAACACCGTCATATCGTTGAAGTTGGTCTCTCCCTTTTAGCTCATGCATCTATGCCCCTCAAGTATTGGGATGAGGCTTTCATCACAGCTACATATCTTATCAACCGTCTTCCCAGTAAGGTTATTGGCAATTCAACTCCTTTAGAACGATTGTATCATCAAAAGCCAGACTACAACTCTCTAAAAAAATTTGGTGTGCATGTTACCCCAACCTTCGTCCATACAATCGTCACAAACTAGAGTTTCACTCCACACAATGTGTGTTTCTTGGGTATAGTAACCTTCATAAAGGGTATAAATGTCTTGAACCATCTACTGGACGCATCTATATCTCCCGTGATGTTATCTTCGATGAAACATTGTTCCCTTTTTCTCTCCTTCATCCCAATGCTGGCGCCTTGCTTCGTGCAGAAATTGCACTCCTACCAGACTATTCTACACATCCTGATCATGGGGGTGAATTAAATGATCATGATCATGTGCAAAAATCCATAGAAAAATGCGTCTCAAATGGGTCTTGTACAAATTCTACTCGTCATTTTATGTGTACACAGGACAAAGGCGCAGTCTTTGAGGAGGATCTGGCTGTCAGCGCGCGATCCTAGGCAGATCCGCGACAGCCTACAGAGCAGGGCGGCACGTGATCCGGTGCAGATTTGCCCCTGGCAGGCGACAACGATAGCGGCCCAGGTGCGGGTCCAGGGGCGGCTCCGGGCGCGCCACGCCAAGCCGACCAGGTGGGTCACGCGGGTCTGGCGCGGGCCCTGGCGTGGGTCCAGGCGAGTCACGCCAAGCCGACCAGGTGCGGGCATGGGTCCAGGCGCGACTCCCGGTGTGCCTCGCCAATCCTCGCCTGCGCAGCCTGATCCGGCTGTCGAGCGCGGCGCGGGGGGGAGCGACTCCTCGTCTTCCACGTCGGTCGATCCAGTGCGCCGCCAGACCGAGGAGCAGCGCGCATCTTCCTTGGATCAGGAGCCGATCCACCATGCTGGATCTTCTGTGGGCGCTGCCGAAGCTGCTGGATCTCCTGTGCCGCAGTCCACAGCTACCGATTTTGTGGCTCCTTCACCTCCTCGTCGACACACCAGGTCTCGGTCAGGTATTGTCAAGGAAAAACAATATAGTGATGGTACAATAAAGTATAATCCGACTAAGCGTGCCTTTCTTGCTACTATTGGTGAACCTATTAATTTGCATGATGCACTTGCTAGCAAGGATTGGAAGGAAGCCATGGATAATTAGTACAATGCACTCATAAAAAATTAGACTTGGCATTTAGTACCACCACAACGTGGTGCTAACATAATCGATTGTAAGTGGGTATACAAGATAAAAAGGAAACCTGATGGTAGTATAGACAGGTACAAGGCAAGGTTGGTTGCAAAAGGTTTTAAGCAAAGGTTTGGAATTGATTATGATGATACCTTTAGTCCTGTGGTTAAAGCAACTACCATTCGCCTTGTTTTGTCCATTGCCATTTCCAGAGGATGGAGCTTACGACAGCTAGATGTTCAGAACGTGTTCCTTCATGGTGTTCTTGAGGAAGAAATGTTCATGCGGCAACCACCAGGTTATGAAAGTCATAGCACACCACATTATGCATGTAAGTTGGATAAAGCATTATATGGACTTAAGCCGGCTCCAAGAGCATGGTATTCTAGGCTGAGCATGCAGTCAGATACATCCTTGTTCTTTTATAGCAAAGGCAATATCACTGTTTTTGTGCTTGTTTATGTTGATGATATAATTGTTGCTAGTTCAAGTCAAGAGGCCACCACCTGTTTGCTTAAGGATTTAAAACTTGAATTTGCTCTCAAGGATCTAGGTGATCTTCACTATTTTCTTGGCATAGAAGTAAAGCAAGTCAGAGATGGCATACTTCTCTCACAAGAAAAATATACATCTGATGTTCTAAAGAGGGTGGGATTGGAGAATTGCAAACCTGTCAGCACACCAATTTCCACCTCAGAAAAACTTACGGTTGATAGTGGAGAAGCTCTTGGTCCAGAAGATGCAACAAATTATAGAAGTGTTGTTGGTGCTTTGCAATATTTAACACTTACACGTCCAGATATTTCTTATTCAGTGAACAAGGTATGTCAATATTCGCATGCTCCTAGAACTACTCATTGGACGGCAGTTAAAAGAATCCTAAGATATCTTCAGTATTCTCAAGGGTTTGGACTTCAAATTGTCAAGTCCCTTCCTTGTTACTGCATATTCTGATGCAGACTGTGAAGGAAATATGCCCTAGAGGCAATAATAAAGTTATTATTTATTTCCTTATATCATGATAAATGTTTATTATTCATGCTAGAATTGTATTAACCGGAAACATAATACATGTGTGAATACATAGACAAACAGAGTGTCACTAGTATGCCTCTACTTGACTAGCTCGTTAATCGAAGATGGTTATGTTTCCTAACCATGAACAAAAGAGTTGTTATTTGATTAACAGGATCACATCATTAGAAGAATGATGTGATTGACATGACCCATTCTATTAGCTTAGCACCCGATCATTTAGTATGTTGCTATTGCTTTCTTCATGACTTATACATGTTCCTATGACTATGAGATTATGCAACTCCCGTTTGCCGGAGGAACACTTTGTGTGCTACCAAACGTCACAACATAACTGGGTGATTATAAAGGAGCTCCACAGGTGTCTCCAAAGGTACATCTTGGGTTGGCGTATTTCGAGATTAGGATTTGTCACTCCGATTGTCGGAGAGGTATCTCTGGGCCCTCTCGGTAATGCACATCACATAAGCCTTGCAAGCATTGCAACTAATGAGTTAGTTGTGAGATGATGTATTATGGAATGAGTAAAAAGACTTGCCGGTAACGAGATTGAACTAGGTATTAAGATACCGACGATCGAATCTCGGGAAAGTAACATACCGATGACAAAGGGAACACCGTATGTTGTTATGCGGTCTGACCGATAAAGATCTTCGTAGAATATGTGGGAGCCAATATGAGCATCCAGGTTCCGCTATTGGTTATTGACCGGAGACATGTCTCGGTCATGTCTACATTGTTCTCGAACCCGTAGGGTCTGCACGCTTAAGGTTTCGATGACAGTTATATTATGACTTTATGAGTTTTGATGTACCGAAGGAGTTCGGAGTCCCGGATGAGAACGGGGACATGACTAGGAGGCTCGGAATGGTTGAGACGTAAAGATCGATATATTGGACGACTATATTCGGACATCGGAAAGGTTCCGAGTGGTTCGGGTATTTTTCGGAGTACCGGGGAGTTACGGGAATAAGGGGGAAGAAGTATATGGGCCTTATTGGGCTTTAGGGGAGAGGGAGAGGCAGGCCGCGCGCCCCCCAAGGCCTAGTCCTAATTGGACTAGGGGGAGGGGCTGTGCCCCCTCCTTCCTTCTCTTCCCTCTTCCCCTTCCTTGTCTCCTACTCCTACTACTTGGAAGGACTCCTGGTTGGACCAGGAAAAGGGGAATCCTACTCCCGGTGGGAGTAGGACTCCCCTAGGGTGCGCCATAGAGAGGGCCGGCCCTCCCCTCCTCCACTCCTTTATATACAGGGGCAGGGGGCACCCCATAGACAGAGAAGTTGATCTTCGTGATCGTTTTCTTAGCCGTGTGCGGTGCCCCCCTCCACCATACTCCTCGATAATATTGTAGCGGTGATTAGGCGAAGCCCTGCGACGGTAGAGCATCAAGATCGTCACCACGCCGTCGTGCTGACGGAACTCTTCCCTGACACTTTGCTGGATCGGAGTCCGGGGATCGTCATCGAGTTGAACGTGTGCTAGAACTCGGAGGTGTCGTAGTTTCGGTGCTTGATCGGTCGGGCCGTGAAGACGTACAACTACATCAACCGCGTTGTCATAACGCTTTCGCTGTCGGTCTACGAGGGTACGTAGACAACACCCTCCCCTCTCGTTGCTATACATCACCATGATCTTGATTGTGCGTAGGAATTTTTTTGAAATTACTACGTTCCCCAACAGACTGGGCAGGGTGTGTTAATGACAGAAGATCCACTGGTGGTTTTGCTGTGTTTCTGGGATCTAATCTTGTGTCATGGAGTGCAAGGAAGCAAGCTACTGTCTCAAGATCAAGTACAGAGGCTGAATATAAGTCATTAGCAAATGCCACAGCTGAAGTAATGTGGATACAAACATTACTCTATGAGCTTGGCATTAAAGCTCCGAAGGCTGCACGGTTATGGTGTGACAATATTGGTGCAACTTATCTTTCAGCCAATCCTGTCTTCCATGCACGAACAAAACATATTGAAGTGGACTTTCATTTTGTCAGAGAGAGAGTAGCTCGAAAGCTCCTTGAGATACGGTTCATTCCTACATGGGATCAACTTGCAGATGGGTTTACTAAACCCTTGACAGAGAGAAGATTGGATGAGTTCAAATACAATCTCAACCTTAGCAAGGCTTGAGGTTTAGATTGAGGGGAGTGTTAGAATTATTGTATAGGGATAGGAGAGGTGTTTAAATTGTATCTATCTCTTCTTCTCTCTATCTCTTGTAACGACCTCTCCTGGTCGATCTCTTTCTGTTCCTGTCGATCTCCCCCTGGTCGATCTCCTCCTCTGTAACTTGTCCACCAAGGCTTTGCCTCAGTATATACAACACGGCCCGAGACAAAGGGTTCTACGCTTCCCAAACTACTTTACACTCACTACTGTCATTCTACACATCAAGGGCCACGTTACAGTTATTGGAGCTAGTTTCATGTATATACCAGCGAAGCAAGACAAGAAAAACAACAATAATACAACTCAAAACAGAGCATTCAGCTCTACATGGAGCAGTCAATTCCATGGGGACGGATGCATCAGATTCCATGTAAATAGGCCTAGTTCCTGTCTAATCTTCACATCCCTATATCGGCAAACCTTTTCTTGACGGGAGCATATGGGCAAAGTCTACTTCCTGAAATTCGTTGTGCACCGTTGCCAAAGTTCGTCGTGCCCAGGCACCACGTGATGATCGGGTGTGATAAGCTCTACGTCCATCTACAACGGGTGCAAGCCAGTTTTTGCACACGCAGAATACTCAGGTTAAACTTGACGAGCCTAGCATATGCAGATATGGCCTCGGAACACTGAGACCGAAAGGTCGAGCGTGAATCATATAGTAGATATGATCAACATAGCAATGTTCACCATTGAAAACTACTCCATTTCACGTGATGATCGGTTATGGTTTAGTTGATATGGATCACGTGATCACTTAGAAGATTAGAGGGATTTCTATCTAAGTGGGAGTTCTTAAGTAATATGATAATTGAACTTAAATTTATTATGAACTTAGTCCTGGTAGTATTTTGCAAATTATGTTGTAGATCAATAGCTCGTGTTGTTGCTTTCATATGTTTATTTTGATATGTTCCTAGAGAAAATTGTGTTGAAAGATGTTAGTAGCAATGATGCGGATTGGATCCGTGATCTGAGGTTTATCCTCATTGCTGCACAGAAGAATTATGTCCTTGATGCATTGCTAGGTGACAGACCTATTGCAGGAGCAGATGCAGACGTTATGAACATTTGGCTAGCTCAATATGATGACTACTTGATAGTTTAGTGCACCATGCTTAACGACTTAGAATCGGGACTTCAAAGACATTTTGAACGTCATGGACCATATGAGATGTTCCAGGAGTTGAAGTTAATATTTCAAGCAAATATCCGAGTTGAGAGATATGAAGTCTCCAACAAGTTCTATAGCTAAAGATGGAGGAGAATCGCTCAACTAGTGAGCATGTGCTCAGATTGTCTAGGTACTACAATCGCTTGAATCAAGTGGGAGTTAATCTTCCAGATAAAATAGTGATTGACAGAATTCTCTAGTCACCATCACCTAGTTAGTAGAACTTCGTGATGAACTATAATATGCAAGGGATAACGGAAACGATTCCCAAGCTCTTCGTGATGCTAAAATCGACGAAGGTAGAAATCAAGAAAAACATCAAGTGTTGATGGTAGACAAGACCACTAGTTTCAAGAAAAGGGCAAAAGGAAGAAGGGGAACTTCAAGAAAAACGGCAAGCAAGTTGCTGCTCAAGTGAAGAAGCCCAAGTCTGGTCCTAAGCCTGAGACTAAGTGCTTCTACTGCAAAGGGACTAGTCACTGGAAGCGGAACTACCCCAAATGATTGGCGGATAAGAAGGATGGCAAAGTGAACATAAGTATACTTGATATATATGTTATTGATGTGTGCTTTACTAGTGTTTATAGCAACCCCTCAGTATTTGATACTAGTTCAGTTGCTAAGATTAGTAATTCGAAACGGGAGTTGCAGAATAAACAGAGACTAGTTAAGGATGAAGTGACGATGTGTGTTGGAAGTGGTTCCAAGATTGATATGATCATCATCGCACACTCCATATACTTTCGGGATTAGTGTTGAACCTAAATAAGTGTTATTTGGTGTTTGCGTTGCGCATGAATATGATTTGATCATGTTTATTGTAATATGGTTATTCATTTAAGTAAGAGAATAAATTGTTGTTCTGTTTACATGAATAAAAACTTATATGGTTACACACCCAATGAAAATAGTTTGTTGGATCTCGATCGTAGTGATACACATAATCATAATATTAAAACCAAAAGATGCAAAGTTAATAATGATAGTGCAACTTATTTGTGGCATTGCCATTTAGGTCATATTGGTGTAAAGCGCATGAAGAAATTCCATGCTGATGGATTTTTGGAATCACTTGATTATGAATCACTTGATGCTTGCGAACCATGCCTCATGGGCAAGATGACTAAAACACCGTTCTCCGGAACAATGGAGCGAGCAACTGACTTATTGGAAATAACACATATTGATGTATGCGATCCGATGAGTGTTGAGGCTCGCGACGAGTATCGTTATTTTCTGACCTTCACAGATAATTTGAGCAGATATGAGTATATCTACTTGATGAAACATAAGTCAGAAACATTTAAAAAGTTCAAAGAATTTCAGAGTGAAGTGGAAAATCATCGTGACAAGAAAATAAAGTTTCTATGATCTAATCGCAGAGACGAATATTTGAGTTACGAGTTTGGTCTTCAATTAAAACAATGTGGAATAGTTTCACAAACTCATGCCACCTGGAACACCACAGTATAATGGTGTGTCCGAATGTCATAATCGTACTTTATTGGATATAGTGCAATCTATGATGTTTCTTACCGATTTACCACTATCATTTTGGGGTTATGCATTAGAGACAGCTGCATTCATGTTAAATATGGCACCATCTAAATCCGTTGAGATGACACTATATGAACTGTGGTTTAACAAGAAACCAAAGTTGTCGTTTCTTAAAGTTTGGGGTTGTGATGCTTATGTGAAAAAGTTTCATCCTGATAAGCTCAAACCCAAATCGGAGAAATATGTCTTCATAGGATACCCAAAGGAGACTGTTGGGTATACCTTCTATCACAGATCCGAAGGCAAGTTATTCATTGCTGAGAATGAATCCTTTCTAGAGAAGGAGTTTCTCTCGAAAGAAGTGAGTGGGAGGAAAGTAAAACTTGATGAGGTAACTGTACCTGCTCCCTTATTGGAAAGTAGTTCATCACAGAAATATGTTCCTGTGACTACTAGACTGATTAGTGAGGAAGCTAATGATGATGATCATGTAACTTCAGATCAAGTTACTACCGAACCTCGTAGGTAAACCAGAGTGAGATCCGCACCAGAGTGGTACGGTAATCCAGTTCTGGAGGTCATGTTACTTGACCATGACGAGTCTACGAACTATGAGGAAACGATGATGAGCCCAGATTCCGCAAAATGGCTTGAGGCCATGAAATCTGAGATGAGATCCATGTATGAGAACAAAGTATGGACTTTGGTTAACTTGCCCAATGATCGGCGAGCCATTGAGATTAAATGGATCTTCAAGAGGAAGACGGACGCTGATAGTAGTGTTACTATCTACAAAGCTAGAATTGTCGCAAAAAGGTTTTCAACAAGTTCAAGGTGTTGACTACGATGAGAGTTTCTCACTCGTATCTATGCTTAAGTCTGTCCGAATCATGTTAGCAATTGCCGCATTTTATGAAATCCGGCAAATGGATGTCAAAACTGCATTCCTGAATAGATTTCTAGAAGAAGAGTTGTATATGATGCAGCCGGAAGGTTTTGTCGATCCAAAAGGAGCTAACAAAATGTGCAAGCTCCAATGATCCATCTATGGACTGGTGCAAGCATCTCGGAGTTGGAATATGCGATTTGATGAGATAATCAAAGCATATAGTTTTATACAGACTTGCGGTGAAGCCTGTATTTACAAGAAAGTGAGTGGGAGCACTACAACATTTCTAATAAGTATATGTGAATGACATATTGTTGATCAGAAATAATGTAGAATTATTCTGCAAAGCATAAAGGAGTGTTTTGAAAGAAGTTTTTCAAAGAAAGACCTCGGTGAAGCTGCTTACATATTAAGCATCAAGATCTATAGAGATAGATCAAGACGCTTGATAAGTTTTTTCAATGGGTACATACCTTGACAATATTTTAAAGTAGTTCAAAATGGAACAGTCAAAGAAAGAGTTCTTGGCTGTGTTACAAGCTGTGAAATTGAGTAAGACTCAAATCTCGACCACGACAGAAGATAGAAAGAGAATGAAAGTCATTTTCTATACCTCAGCCATAGGTTCTATAAAGTATGTCATGTTGTGTACCAGATCTATTGTATACCCTACACCGTGTTAAGCAAGGGAGTACAATAGTGATCTAAGAGTACAATAGGGAGTACAACCAGGCAACCAACAGAAGAGCACCTCGGACACACCGGGAAGATCCGACTACCAAAGCCCGAGCCGCGACCCAAGCTCCTCTCGACACCATCATCGTTGCCAAACAGAAATCAGCGCCCCCGAAACAGCCTCCTCAGCAAACCACGCGGCGAAGATGCCGCCAACCACCGCGGCGAAGAGGCCGTCAACAACCGGTCTCCAATTGTAGCCGGCTCTGAGACGATGCCCCCAAGGAGGAAGAAGACGTGAAGGCGTCTTCATCGCCTGATCTTGCGGATCTGAGATTTCCCTCCGGAGCCAAGGCCGCAGAAAGAGGGGAGAGGCGGCACATTATAGCGACACGTCCAAGAAAAATTGCAGCGCCTGCGAGCGTCGCCGCCGCCGCATCTAACAAAGACCGGAGATAGGATTTCTCCCGATGAAGCTCAACTACCAACTTCCCGAATCGACCGGCCACAAACCGCCGTCCACCAATCCTTGCAGAGCACCGAGGCCCGCCGATCTATTCATCAAACACAGTGATTACAATTACAATCAAAGTCAACTATGCTGGGTATCTCCCTAGCGAGCGACCCATATATGGCTCGCCAATTCGCCTGCCTACTAACCTTTACTTTTTGGAAAAAACTTCCCACCTGTTCATCAAACATCATGGCAGTGCAAAGAAACCATAAGTAACAAAAATTACATCCAAATCCGTAGACACTTAGCAATGACTATAATCACTGGAGCAAGCCAAATACGCGTCGTTGTCATCGCCACTACCTCATTGAAGCCGGGCAAATCTTATCTTTACCTAATATTAAAGGGAGGATTGTTTCTCCAATTTTTTTGGTTTGCTGTAGGACTCACATGTTTTTTCGTCCGTCGTGCAATTAATGTTTATTATCGTCCGTCACTAATCCTCTCACGTGAAATTAATGTTTATTATCGTCTCACGTGAGTTTGCTTTTCGTCCGATGAAAAAATCCAAAAAAAAAAAACAAAGTGCCAAGGTGAGACTCGAACCCACGACCTACGGCTGCAACAGCAGCATACATAGCCAGTACTCTAGGGTAACTTCAGTGGACAATTTGCAGCGCTCCTGTTAAAGAAAAGAAAGGCAGTGGCAAAACACGACAACAGTTAGCAAAAAGTTGTGCATGGAATGGGACCAATCACATAACCTCCCATGAGTTAACAACGTCCCTAGCCACTGTAGTTTTTTTATTATTTTTTCCTAAAAATTGCAGCGAAAGATTTAAACTTTTTAAAGTTTTCACATATTTTTTAAAAGAAGTGAACAAATTTTTGAATACTAAACTATTTTTGAATTTCTGGACAAGTTTGAAAACATGATTTTTTTTAAATGAACTAATTTTGAAAAATGTAAACAATTTTTAAGATTCCGAACATTTGTTGAAAAAAGAAAAAAAAAACTTGAGTGAGTAAATTGGACTAGCTCGTACTTCTCTCTATTACCTCCATCCATCATTATTAGGCCAGGTACAATGAGTATGTCCGTTATTTTTGGGTCGTTCAATAAAAATGCTTGATTTATTCTGTCCAATAGATCGTTATAGAGCACCAACCAATGCATGCGATGAGTTTTCTTTTCTCCAATTGGTACATTGTTTGCGGGCCAATTATCCCATGTGGCAGCTAAAATGTAATGTACGTGGAAATTGCTTCTTCACGTGGTTACTGACTACAGTTAAATGCATTAATCTTCACACGAGGTTGTCTCTTGGCCGTAGAGTTTTGGCCCTCGGGCGCTTTAAATCGAGATGAGAGGGTTTGTTTAGTTATCAAATTAAATAACTGCTTCTCATTTTTTTACACTAACGTTCATCAGTTTATATATGTTTGCAAGTTATATGGAAAATCAATAAGCCGCTCCATGAATTTTCTCTCCCGCTGCATCGCTCCATCAATTTTCTCTCCGGTTGCAACGCACAGGCATATGTGCTAGTTGTACTAAACAGTCGGAAAGTCATACACCAGAACAACAACCGCCGCCGATGAAGAGAAACATAGATTGGAAGGATCCAACCTGTAGACAGACAAACACAGACGAACGAAGACGGGATCCACGTGGATTCACCGAAGACAAACGCCGACCGAACCCCACAAGATCCACCAGAGACAAACCTCCACACGCCCTCCGATGATGCTAGAAACACCACTGGGACGGGGACTTGGCAAGGAGAATCTTATTCCATCTCCAGAGAGCCGTTGTCGCCTCGACTCTATGAGCAAGACACAAACCCTAACAAAATTTAAAGAAACATGAAAAAACGAAGCCCCTCCCGCTGGCAAGAGTTAGGATCCACCGTGCCTTCACGGCCCTAAAACCACAAGAGATGAGGTAGACCGACGGCGTCACTGGCGGGAGGCACGAGAAACCCTAGCCAGAGGGTCCTCTTTCTTCCACGGGGTCTAATTAGCCCTTCGTCCATGGCTGCCATCTCCGTCTCCAGGGGATCAAAACCATTGAAGATCACACGTGTTATGGCAAAGATAATTGCTCCATCATGACTACGCAAAATCGTACCAGCCTCGGTCATGTCGTCTCCCTTGATGAAAGATCCGACAATGCTTAATTTGTCATGGTCCAAGTGGATGTTCCCACCTTTTTTTTGACGACGTTCCCACCTTGGTCTAGGTGTAACTTCATGTGGGCTCGTTGGCTTGCTTCCCCAAAAGTTTTTTTTTTTGAAAGGTGTTGCTCGATCACAAGGAGGGATGTAATATAGCTTGATAGGAACCTGTGTGAGCCTTCAATCGGAACCGGGGGCTTCTGGTGCAGGTCTCCCCTGCGTCGTCGTCCTCTCCCAGCAAACAATAATGTATCATCTTAGTGAGGTCCTCGCACAGAGCCATCTGAGAGTTTAAACACACCCATAAGGTATGTGGATAGGGCCTGGGCGACCGCCTTCACGAACACCTCCTTTTCCACTTGAGAACATTTCCTTCCTCCGTTTCTTTTTACTCTGCGTATAAAAATTGGTCAAAGTCAAACTACATAAAATTTGACCAAATTTATATAAAAAAATATGAACATGTATAATATTAAAACTATATAGTACGACAATACATTTCATGGTGCATCTGATAATATTAATTTCATATTGTGAATGTTGATATTTTTTAATATAAAGTTAGTCAAACTTTACAAAGCTTGACTTTGACCAAACCTTATATGCAGACTAAAAAGAAACGGAGGGAGTACCTCCTTGCTTCAGCCTCTTTAATAACTTGGACTGCAAACCTTGAAAAACCTGCCCTGATGCATCCTACCCACAGGCGTTGGCAACCCGAGCTACTTAGAGCATCTCCAGCCGCGCCCCCAACAGGCCCCCCAAGGCCGTTTTTTAGCGCCTGCGCCGAAAAATCGGCCTAGTCGTGCCTCCACGAATCTGTTTTTCGTCGGATTGGGCCGAAATTGGCGCCGACGCACCTAACCCGAACCCGGCGCGCTGGGGGGTGCCCGAGGGCGCCGGCGCGAACGTTTTGGCGCGAAAGAGTGGCGGGACCGGCGTGTCGGCGAGACGAAGGCTGGTCATTCTCATCGTCTCGGTTTTCCCACGGGGAATCAATGCCAAGGCTGCCGCCGGTCAGCCTGCCATTGATTCACGGGCGGCGAAGTGCGGCGACACCGCCCCGCCTTCCGCCACGCGTTCGCACGCGGCCGCCCCCGAGCCGCTATAAAAGGCACCCCTGGCCGCGCCGGTGAGGCACCCATCCATCGGCAGTCCTCCCCCTCCTCGCCGCCGCACTTCCTTCCCTCTCTCTGCCGTTCGATCCCCTCTCTCCCCCCGGCAACCATGAGCGCGAGGTACCCCGGCGACGCGGCGGCGGCCAACGGTTTCGGCCGCCGCTCGCTGCATGAGTTGGAGGCCTACCTCCTCCACGAGGCCAACTACCCCGCACCGCCCGACGTACGCGCTCCGTCGCGGTGGAGGCTCAGCGCCGGCGGGTTCCCTGTCCTCCCTCTGCCCGTCCCCGAGACGCCCTATTTCCACGCCGAGATTGAGCGTGCGCGGGCGTTCCTGACGGCCGCGGAGCGGGTGCTCCCGGAGTACGCCGCCGACAACCATGTGGCGTGGGCGGCGTACTTCGAACGCCGACAGGAGGAGCAGCTCGTCTCCACCAACAACGCGCCGATGCCGCGCGGCCGCAACAACAGCGAGGGCCGCCGCCTGTGGTGGGGCGTCCCTGGCCGCACGCTCAGCGGCGTCCTCGCGCACGTCGAGGGCGGCAACGACCCGCCGCTCGAGTGAAGCAGCGCGCCGGGGCGAGGGGTCGAGCAGCGGCCGTGTCAAGGAGGAGAAGCATCAGCCGTAGTTTAGGTTTTTTTTCGTCCCTTTTATTCGTGTAAAAAATGTCTAAATTTCGCCGAAATTTGACTGTGTTTGTTCAAATTTAGCCGTGTTTGTTGAAATTTGGACGAACTATGGGGGCATCTGGGGGCGACTTGAGGGCGGCGACTGGGAACGTGCTCGCCCCCACGCCGAAAAAAACGCCGGCTCGGCCCCCAAGCGGCGCTTTTTCGTGCCCTTGAGGGGTCGAACGGCTGGAGATGCTCTTAGGCTCAAATTCTATTAGTGACACATGAAGTATTGGTTTAGTTTCCTCTTGCATCACTAGTAGAAAAAGGGCCTACAGTCCCGGTTGGTGAGGGCCTTTAGTCTCGGTTCATGAACCGGGACTAAAGGTTCGGTACTAATGCCCTGGCCCTTTAGTCCCGGTTCAATCCAGAACCGGGACAGATGGGCCTCCACGTGGCATGTCGCTGAGCCCAGGCAGGAGGGCCTTTGGTCCCGGTTGGTGGTACCAACCGGGACATCCACGCGTCAGCATTTCTGTGGCTGGGGT